>NC_091123.1:139512126-139812126 GCF_040183065.1 Periplaneta americana | reverse complement strand
TTAAATACAGAATAAATATGGGAAATGCCTGTTATTACTCGGTTGAGAAGCTTTTATCATCCAGTCTGCTGCCAAAAAATTTGAAAGTTAGAATTTATAAAACAGTTATATTACCGGTTGTTCTGTATGGTTGTGAAATTTGGACTCTCACTTTGAGAGAGGAACAGAGATTAAGGGTGTTTGAGAATAAGGTGCTTAGGAAAATATTTGCGGCTAAGAGGGATGAAGTTACAGGAGAATGGAGAAAGTTACACAACACAGAACTCCACGTATTGTATTCTTCACCTGACATAATTAGGAACATTAAATCCAGACGTTTGAGATGGGCAGGGCATGTAGCACGTATGGGCGAATCCAGAAATGCATATAGAGTGTTAGTTGGGAGGCCGGAGGGAATAAGATCTTTGGGAAGGCCGAGACGTAGATGGGAGGATAATATTAAAATGGATTTGAGGGAGGTTTGATATGATGATAGAGAGTGGATTAATCTTGCTCAGGATAGGGGCCGATGGCGCGCTTATGTGAGAGCGGCAATGAACCTCCGGTTCCTTAAAAGCCATAAGTAAGTAAGGACTTACGGATAGTGAGATAATTACAAGTGTTTCGAAAGCGCTGATGGCAATTGCAAGATGTCTCAACGCCGCATGAGTAGTACCCTACATCCCATGCGGTCAACGACTTGAAGGGGGTGGGTTAAGTTCAAATACCTTTCACTGTGTACCTTGCAAAACTAACCTACGTGAACTCCGTATAGGGACGTAACTGTTATTTGTTTAGTTTGTGTAATTTAATGTCAGAAAATGTAAATTAATAACCCGAATGAACAAAATAGCTCGCGTTCGAGCGCAGTTCAATAATTAAGCAGAATTATCAACTTACAATGCAATACACTAACAATTCAATACTAAGTATGGCGTAATAAATTTAATGTAAGCAAGAAATACGTACAGTAATAACAAGAAATAACGTGAAATTATATCCAAATTAGTAAAAACACTTAGGATTGAAGTTTCAGTTACAATTCATGAAAAAAGAAAACTGATGTAGCTTCGTGAACAAGATGTAATTAACATTACAGTTTGTTGTTTTACGAATCACTAATTCTGGGCGCTAATAATGAAATAAGGAATAATAAACAGTATAAACCACATTCCACTCAAATCTTACAGGTATTGTTCAAAATGTCTACCATCGGCGTGCGTGCAACTTTCACATCTTCTAATGACGAACTCTGGCCAGTAGTTCTTCACTGTTCAGAATTTCTTCCGCGACCTGGATCATGTCTAAGTAGTTACGATTTATGAACTCTGACATCTCGTAGTCTTGAAATAAGCTAAACTGTATCGCTGTACGTCTAACTGCACACTAATGCAATGTAAACATCACAACTGATCAGTTGCGAGTACTACGCAAACCGTCTGCCGTCTCGACAGCGATGCTAGATTTTTAGACCTTCTGTACGTGACTCCACAATCATGTTCCCTTTGTTTCTTCAACCGATTAATTCGAAATCTGTGAATTTTCTAATTAAAATACTGCTGCAACGTGAACATAACGAACGTTCTCTTTGTTGTTATACAAGAAATTAAACCGTATTTTAAACATTATATGTAAAATTCGCGATCGAAATGTCGGCATAAAAGTATTATTTCTTCAAAACCTCGCAAAAACGAGCAAAATGATATTAGACTTTTTTGTTCGTTATATTTTAAGGAATGCTATGTTATGTGTTAAAACAATGGCCAACATGGTAAAGAATGACTATGACGATAACGTGGATTATTATTATTATTATTATTATTATTATTATTATTATTATTATTATTATTATGGTTAATTGGATTCTTTGACGGGTTTCCTCTCTCTCGTTTAAGATATTAAACTGACACTCGACATTAAATAATAGGACTTTCTGGTCATGTTGTCAGGATAGAACAGATACAAACTTATTCGCTATGGATAAAAGATAAATCTGCACTTTCTAGCCAGGAATTGAACCCAGCCTCGTCGAATTTGTAGCCGAATAAACTAGCATTCTAGCCAAAGCAGAGGGTTTACAACATAAATGTTACTGACAATAAAACAAATAAAAACTTTTATTACTTAGTATGGAAGAAGTGTACCTGGCACCTACAGAAATGTGCTGTGCATTTAACTGCATCGTTTCATGAGGGCAGAGATAAGAGAACAAATGCACGAAAGCGGTCCCCTGGTTTTAATACTCTATGAATTTTCAGCCCCACTTACAACCCTTTGTAAAGATTAGAAGTGTGTTCTTGTTAAAACACTAGCTGTGTTCTTTACTGCAAATGGCTCTCACGCATGTTTTGCACATAATCAATACTTGCAGGGGGAGATAGGCTACGCTTTCTTTTGCTTCATTCCAAATTACTACTGCTGCAGGCATTTCGTTACTTCCCTTATTACTTGAGTGGAAAGGGTGGAACTTCGACAAACTGTATCTAAAGCTTTCAATATTAATTCCGGAATGATTACATGTCATCATTTTCAGCAATATCTCTCACAGTGTCAACATTAAGGGTTCAATAACGTTTGAATTAATCTAAAATGTTCATATTGATATCAGATCTGTCTGTTCAGTTACATTTACAATGAAACTCTCTTCCCTTACTTAATCCACTGTAGTATGGTTGCGAAGCTTGTTGCCTACATTCAGGAGGACTGCTACCAAGGCTCGGTTCACAATTTATTTCCGTATCTGTACACTTTTCTTCATAAACTATTTAACTTAGTATTATACAATTTTGAGGGCATGTTAATAGGCTACATAGTTTCAATGAAGCAGTTATTTTAAAATATCTAAAAAAAATTCTGATTTGAGTTCAATTCTCTAGACTAAAAAAAAAAAAACTAAATTTTTGAACGAGATATTCATTTGATCTCTAATACAAAACTAATGGATATATTAAAATTATATTTTGTAGTTTTACTTTAGTGTACCCTCACAATAAGTGGTTGAAATTTCATTTCCATTAGAACTATAGAGAATGAATTAAGTGTAGCCTACTAATGTATAATAATAATAATAATAATAATAATAATAATAATAATAATAATAATAATAATAATGCGATAGGTTTGGAAGTAAATTCCGAAAAGACAAAGTATATGATTATGTCTCGTGACGAGAATATTGTACGAAATGGAATTATAAAAATTGGAAATTTATCCTTTGAAGAGGTGGAAAAATTCAAATACCTGGGAGCAACAGTAACAAATATAAATGACACTCGGGAGGAAATTAAACTTAGAATAAATATGGGAAATGCCTGTTATTATTCGGTTGAGAAGCTTTTATCATCCAGTCTGCTGTCAAATAATCTGAAAGTTAGAATTTATAAAACAGTTATATTACCAGTTGTTCTTTATGGTTGTGAAACTTGGACTCTCACTTTGAGAGAGGAACATAGAACTAGGTTAAGTGTGTTTGAGAATAAGGTGCTTAGGAAAATATTTGGGGCTAAGCGGGATGAAGTTACAGGAGAAATGATAAAGTTACACAACGCAGAACTGCACGAATTATATTCTTCACCTGACATAATTAGGAACATTAAATCCAGGCGTTTGAGATGGGCAGGGCATGTAGCACGTATGGGCGAATCCAGAAATGTATATAGAGTGTTAGTTGGAAGGCCGGAGGGAAAAAGACCTTTGGGGAGGCCGAGACGTAGATGGGAAGATAATATTAAAATGTATTTGAGGGAGGTGGGATATGATGATAGAGACTGGATTAATCTTGCTCAGGATAGGGACCAATGGCGTGCTTATGTGAGGGCGGCAATGAACCTCCGAGTTCCTTAAAAGCAGTAAGTAAGTAAGTAATAATAATAATAATAATAATTATTATTATTATTTATTTATTTATTTTTATTTATTTATTTATTATTAATATTTGTGTGCTGAACAACAGCCAGAGGCCAATTATAGTTCAGCACAATACACAAACAGAAGATACAAAGGTGCAAAACAAAAAATAAATAATATCATAAATAACAAAAACATACATGAATACAATTGAGTACAAACAGTAAAAACCAATAATCAAAACGAAACTAAACCTTAAAAGGATCTAAATTGTGCCCATGCAAATTGGCATATTTTATGCATCTACAGACTGGAGAAAGTGATTTTGAATTTTGGTTATAAAATTTTTTTTGAAATCTTAAACCTTTCGTAGGAATACGAAGGCTGATATTGTTTATGATAGACTCACAATCAATATCACCCTTGATAACTTTGCAAAAAAATTGATAATCAAGATTTAGACGTCTAGCATTAAGGCTACAACAGTTAAAATATTTACAGGTAATATCATAGTTAAAGTCAGTGGAATTGGGTATATATCGAAAAGCACATAAGGAAATAAATTTTCTTTGAATATTTTCCAATTTAACCGAATCGGTTGAAGTAATGGAATTCCAGGCTACAGATGCATATTCAAGTTTATAATAATAATAATAATAATAATAATAATAATAATAATAATAATAATAATAATAATAATAATCTAAAAAAACCTTTAATATTTGAAAATTAATATCTAGCTTACAATGTAGTAGATAACAAATGTTCTAGGTTAATTCAACAGCTAAAGGTTCCCTTATTCAGCACAACAAATTTCAAAAAGCTATCTTCATTAGGACCAAATTCATGGCAATCTGATTTGAGGCAGTTTTTTTTAATTTTGTCATAAAACACAGCTGCCATCTTCCCTTAACTCTCTTCTGAAAGAATTCGCTACAAAAACTTCTTAATTCACCGTCCGGCTAAATAAAAGAATCCACAAATTCTCATAATTTGAGAAAAAATAGCTACAAGGTTTTCTGAAACATTAAAATTGCTTAGTGATGTTAAAGACAGTGTATATTAAGCATGCCAATTTTTATTTCTAAAGAATCTATAGATTTTTTCTTTCTTTCTTTCTTTCTTTCTTTCTTTCTTTCTTTCTTTCTTTCTTTCTCTTAGTTTAACCTCTCCCTTTTAGGTTCATTTATACGACCCAAGCCGCACGGGTCTTAGAGGGCAGCGACCTGTCGGGAAAGGAATTGGTCTATTGTTGCATAGATATCCAATTTTAACTAGTACGATGTAACCCCTGGCGTACGCAACCTGCAGCGCATATTCTTTAAGGTCGTTTCTCCTATTTTATATGGAAAGTTATTGATCTTAGCAGAGCATGACTGACGTGCAATATCTCTGGTTCTATAGGCGTTTGGGCACCCATGGTCTATTGGATCACATACATACTTTTTTTTTATCACACAAGGACATGGAGGGCCTCCCCGGATGAGGGATCAGCTCAATGCCAGGGCCACCTCCGATACAACACAAACATTTAAGACATTACACAGCACACACATGAAAGGAATAAGGGAAGGATCGCCGTCCATCGCCGGACTTTCAAGAGGTATAATCCCGGCATTTGCCTGGAAAATAACTGAAGAATCCTATGGATCATGGGTGTCCAAACGCCTGTAGAACCAGGAGATAATGCACGTGAAGTATGCTCTGCTAAGGTCAATAACTTTCCATACAAGATAGGAAAAACGACCTTACAGAATATGCGCTGCGGGTTGCTTACGCCAGGGGTTACCTCGTACGAGTTATAATTGGACATCTATGCTATAGACTATGAGGGAAAATGTTGCAATAACTAAGATGTAGTGATACTAGCGTAAGATGTACATCTCCCTTAGAAAATGATATAATTTAAGCTAAAATTAGTGAGAGTGAATTCTGTGGCCGAGAGGAAAAAGGTCTTAAGTCAATTTTTTTTTTGTGAAAATGAGGTTTTTATATATTCAGAAAGCGGAAACAATTCTCTACAATCTGGTAAAACGTTTAAAGTCAAATAAGACTCCTGATTGGATTTATAGAGCGTTGCCAAATGTTCTAAGTACTCTTTGAATCGAATAAGGACTTAAGAATATTTAATTCCTTACAAACATCACATGTTTACTTTCCATGCTTTCCTATTGAAAAGGCGTAACTTGTATTTTAGCTACTTAATCACATATTGATGCCCTTTACTTTTAAAACTTTAAGCACCAAGTAAACAGTCCTATAATTGTTTAATACGTATTTTGCATTCCTAATAATTTACATTTCCCATTTATTTTGACATGAAAAAGGTCTTATGTTTAAATATTACCTTCTTCTCAGTTTGGGCTGTAGTCTTAAATGGGCTTAAGTGCGGCTATTTTTGGAAATAATCAAGAAAATTGCTAAATGGGCAACATTGCCTATTTTAGAAGAAACATAAACAAATAATATCCAGAAAAAACCTCTTAATTTAAAGAACTCTATAATTGACATCAATTTCAATCTTTCTACTGCTCTCCTGAAATGTATAAAATTTTTACTTAACACCTTTTTCCTCCAGGCCACCGAATTATTT
This sequence comes from Periplaneta americana, assembly GCF_040183065.1. Taxonomy (NCBI): domain Eukaryota; kingdom Metazoa; phylum Arthropoda; class Insecta; order Blattodea; family Blattidae; genus Periplaneta; species Periplaneta americana. The sequence goes on along the minus strand of NC_091123.1, from coordinate 139,805,708 downwards.
CCACAAGTGCTTGGCATTGGTAACCTATGAATAAACATTCGACTTTTCCAATTCTTATTCACTGTCTTGTGTTTTCAACAACTACAGCCCTGCAGTTATCTCTTAGGGTACGTACACGTTGGAGCGACGATAAACGATAAAATAAGCAGCGATGCTATATCAGAGAGAATTGAAGCATGCATTGTCATTGAGGTGTGCATACTGGAGTAACGATAAAAGCGAAGATACACGATAAAAGCGAAGAAAAAGCAAAGTTCCATTTTCTTCGCTCTTGTCGTTCATATGATCTCTGATTAAGATAATATTAATCTGTATAAATACCGGTGATTATCAATATAACCGAATATTAATCGATTTATTATTATTTCGGCTTATTAAATTAATTATTGTAGATATTGGAAAATTGATCAGTTGTGTATTTATTCGCCATATGTTATGTGATCACAAGAACCAATCACAACACAACGAATTTATACTATCTTTGGGATGAGAAACGGGTTTAATTTTGTACGTATTTAAGTTATATTAACCTTGAACTTAGCAGCTGATATTTCCTATAATCTTCTTTCATTAAGTGAATGCATAGAATATCTTCTACTGTTAAATCAAAATGTTCGCTTCCAGCGTCCTCGTTGCTCTGATATGAACACTTGATTCTTTGATAATACCAAAGCGTCGCAAGATCATTTCTTTTATCGTTTATCGTTGCTCCAACGTGTACGTACCCTTAGTCTGTCCCTTCACACTTGCTTCAATAAGACTTCGATCGCAATTCGCTCTGTTTGGCGGCTGTGAGTTTGTATCTCAGAGCACGCACTAGATGGAGCCTATATGTAGCGTGGATTATGAATATCACTCTGCAGTCTAGAATGCAATGCATATTTTATTTACAAGTGGAAAAGAGAAGTCGTACCGGAACTTGCGGTGCGACACGGAGGCAGAGAACGGTCAGTTGAAGTGATACCATCAAGCTCTCCCCTCCCGGATGTGAACGGGCACAACTGCATGTTCCGGAGTTGATATTATTTCGAAGCACTCTTTATTTCATGAGTTTCATAATTAGTTTCATGGTCGCCATCGACTTTTAAGTGTTCTAATGAAGTAGAGGTCCTGCGCTGTGGCAGTGTGGCCAATATAAAATCTAGCGGAAGCTAGTTCGATTCCCGGTAGGGACAGAATAGCCTACATGTTTCTTTCCCTGTGTTATCTCAAGTTAGCGTTGCATTATGATGTCCACAATTCAGCAGAATCCCTAACTACTAAATGTCAATTGTTGGTTAGTAAAGTTAAAAAAAGTATCCCCTTCAACAGTTATGAGTCACAATTACTGTTTTTGAAATGTAGCCTAATAATAATAATAATAATAATAATAATAATAATAATAATAATAATAATAATAATAATAATAATAATAATAATAATAATATATGTCCGGCTTCGCAGCGAGAAGGGCCGCCTATCGGATCCTAGTTGCCATCTTCTTCTGTCCTCCCAATCATCGTCTTGTAACTCTCTCTGTGACATAGCATTTTTAACTCCTTTAATCCATGTATCTCGCGGTCGCCCTCTTCTTCTTCTCCCATTTGGAACCCATTTCAAGATAGTTTTCGGCAGTCTTTCGTTTTCCATCCGCTGAACATGTCCGTACCAAATTAATTGTCTTCTTTGTATTTCTTCGATGACTGTTTTCTCTTTATGCACAAGTCTTCTAATATCTTCGTTCTTAACCCTATCTAGTCTTGACTTCATGGCTGATCTTCTCAGGAAATCCACTTCAGTAGATAGAAGCTTATTTTTCATACGCTCAGGTATCTGCCAAACTTCACATCCATAGAGTAATGTGCTTTTAACTATGGATTCGTATATCATCATTTTTGTTTTTGTCCTAATGTTCTTCTGCCATAGAATAGAATTTAGTGTTCCTGTAACTTTCCTGGCGTTAAATTATTCTTGAATTTATCATATTTTCATATCTTCCTGTATTATCAAATTTTGCTCCTAAATAGCCTATGTGAATTCATTACATGATTTTATTCTTATATTATTACTCAAATTCAAATTTTTACTTATACCCCCTATACACAAATATTCAGTTTTATCCCAGTTTATTGCACGATTTTATTCTTATATTATTACTCAAATTCAAATTTTTACTTATACCCCCTATACACAAATATTCAGTTTTATCCCAGTTTATTGCACGATTTTATTCTTATATTATTACTCAAATTCAAATTTTTACTTATACCCCCTATACACAAATATTCAGTTTTATCCCAGTTTATTGCACGATTTTATTCTTATATTATTACTCAAATTCAAATTTTTACTTATACCCCCTATACACAAATATTCAGTTTTATCCCAGTTTATTGCACGATTTTATTCTTATATTATTACTCAAATTCAAATTTTTACTTATACCCCCTATACACAAATATTCAGTTTTATCCCAATTTATTGTCAAACCCCATTCTGTGTATTGCTCGTGTAATTTTCTCATCATGTATTCTATATCTTCCTCCTCTTGGGCAATTACCACCTGATCATCAGCATAGAGGAGTGTAAACAGCATTTTATTATCTTCTACAGGTATTCCCATATTTCTGCATTTTCTTCGCCATGTTGTCAAATAATAATAATAATAATAATAATAATAATAATAATAATAATAATAATATTGATAATAATAATACTGATAATAATAATAATAATGATAATAATACTAATACTAATAATAATAATAATAATAATAATAATAATAATAATAATAATAATAATAAACTTATCGGGATTCTGAAAAAAATTGATGTGAATGAGAAAGACAGGACGCTATTCACTAATGTTTAAACGAAACAACGAGTTAAAGTTAGGATAGGAGTAGAAATATCAGAGAGGAGAGGAATAGGGAGAGGAGTACGAGAAGGATGCCCTTTATCATCTAACCTGTTCAACATCTACTTGGAGAACTTAGTGAAGAACTCTTTTCAGAACATGAGAGAGGTGACACAAGTGGGAAGAAGATGACATGGCATTGGCACCAGACGAGATGATATTAAGGGATATGCTAATGGAGCCAATAATAATAATAATAATAATAATAATAATAATAATGTAATACATTATTATGTAATAAATTATTATTATTATTATTATTATTATTATTATTATTATTATTATTATTAATCCTTGCAGAGTTAAGGCCACAGGGCCTTCTCTTACACTCCACTAGGTCACAAAGTATACAAGCGGTGAAAATTTAACAAAAAGTTAAGGAACAGAATACTAACATATTACAAAAAAATAATAGCATAACAAAATCGAGACTAAACAACATGAAAATAATACCATAATAGAAAAAAGAAAAGAAAATACAGATCTAAAGATTGAAATGTAATAAAAGCAATGCAGTTAGTACAAATAGTTAATATGGAAAACGTAACGAAGAATACAACAAAATGGAATGTAATAAAATAATAATAAAATGAAGAAAAAATACGAAAATTAAATCAAATCCACAATAAAAAGGGTATGATAATAAATTCATCTGGTGATCAAGAGAACAAAAAAGGGGGAAAGGAAGGAAAAGAAATGATATTATATATGTTTTACAAACTATCGTAGAGAAAAGGGCTTATAATTGAAAGGAATCTGAATTGAAAAGGTGCAATTTTAGTTTATTTTTTAAACTATATAATGCCCGACAGTTTCTGACATGTTGTGATAGAGAGTTCCAGAGATGAGCTGTAGAGACGGTGAAAGATGAAGAGTAGAAGGATGTGCTGTGATTAGGAATAGAGAGTGTGATACGGTGGTGTGAGCGAGTATCCATTTCGTGATATGAGTACAAATGTTGAAAACGAGAAGCTAAGTAGCTAGGGTTAGAGTTCTGAAGAATATTGAAGAGTAACGTGAGAGAGTGAATAGTTCTTCGCTCTTTGAGATGGACTCAGGACAGTACATTTAGTGAAGGTGTGATATGGTCAAACCTACGGACGTTGCAAATAAATCGAACACATGCAGTGACTAGTGGAGTGCTTTGTGTGGAGTGTGGCATTGTATGAGACAGAAAAATGGACATAACGAAGACGTGAAGAGAAATGACAGGAAGCATTTGAAGAAGAATGGAGCATGTAGAGCATGTGAAACGGACACACTGAATAAGAAATGAAGCTGTGCTAGAAGGAGTGTGCGAAGAAGGAATAATGCTGAAACTGATCAGGAAAATAAAAAGAAGTTGACTCGGTCATTGACTAGGAAGAAACTGTCTAATGAAGGATGAACTGTAGGGAATGGTGAACGGGAAAAAAGTTCGGGCCAGAAGAAAATATCACATGATAGAGAACTAATAGATATAAAAAATGTATGTGGAGACGAAGAGGAAGGCGGAGAAGAATGAAGATTGAAGAATGCTGGGTTTGCAGTGAAAGACCTACTTTTTGGCATGAAGGAATGAATAATAATAATAATAATAATGAATAATGCTGGGTTTGCAGTGAAAGACCTACTTTTGGGCATGAAGGAATGAATAATAATAATAATCATCATCCATCATCGTAATCATCATCCTTTATGGCATAGGATTAAGGCCTGTTTCAATTTCATTAAACCAGCGTTTTCTGAGTCTTCCAACGTTTCTTGCTCCAGACGGTTTATAATTAAATAGGCTATTGACGCTCATTTCGCATTCCCTTTAATGTGATATCCAGGTAGTTTTATATCTTTGTACTTTACTGACTGCTGATTCTGTTATTTTTAACTCCGTACGTATATCCCCCGTTAAAGTAAGTACAGTGCATATTCCTTTCAGTTCTTCAGTAAAAAAATCTTGGCATTCACATGGATAATAATCTAAACTGGGACATGCAAATCACAGAAACCTGCAGAAAAGTATAGGGGAGACCTGTCTATGTGGTCCCCCGGGGTAAAGTGGTATCCTCTACTTATCTCTCCAGTTGGAGCTGCCATCTCCCTTTAGAGTTCCGTAGTACTTCCTTCTCTATCCAGCCATTACGTACGTGTATGCTGAAGTGTTTGGACGTGTTAAATGATAAGATACAGAGAAAATTCCATTTTTTGAAGATCTGATGTAAGGTAAGCTTCCTGTTTAATAGCACTGTACGTTCTGTCATTAGGAGAGTTACTATATAAAGTTATTGCTCAAGTAAGGCCCAGTTCTATACTATATATTTCAATGTTTATCGAAACTATACAAGATGGTATCCGTCCGTAGCGATAACTTTGTTTAAAATAGAGCGGTCGGGGTAACGTAGTCCCCATTTTTTTCCAGGGGACCATTTTACCCCAGAAATTGTTAAATTCGTGACTATTTCTTTGTTGTTGCAAAATACAGATAAAATGTCTATAAATCGATCCCGCAAAACTTCCCAATAGAGCTGGAGTCCAACAAAAATGCGCGAGGCTATCAGGTGTGTTAGGAAGGGTGAAATGGGCTGCAAAAAAGCCATCAAATTATTCGGAATTCCAAGAATGACTCTTAAGAGAAGAGCAATGAAGTCGAACCAAGACACAGTTTCAGGTCAGTAAACTTTTGGAGAGGCATATCTACGAGCAGCAACACCTACAAATGCAATAAATGGCTTCAAAAAATGTGGATTATATCCTCTTGATCAAGATGTTTTTGATGATACGGATTTCGCTCCATCACTGCCTACTGACAGGCCTCTCAATCATGTAGAATCTTCTAAAGATTCAGAAACCTTGCCTGTTGACCCAGTTCCATCCACATCCTCAGATACGCCTAATGATGGTTCCATTATCATTCTTCCTGCAGCAATTTCTCCCCAGCCTAGTAAATCTGGAAGATATCAGTTCTCCACCCAAATCCACTATTGCCCGTTCCCAAAAGAGAAAAACAGGTTCAGCTGAAATCCTGACCAGTAGTCCGTATAAAAATCAATTGGCTGAAGAGAGGGAGAGGACAAAGGAGCCAAAGATAAAACTAAGAACAACAAACAGTCCACAATAAAAGGAGTGCGGAGAAATATTATGAAAAATAATCACATAGAAACTAAGAAACAGCAACAGAAAACGACGAAGGTCGCTCTTCGTGAAGAAACAAGCAGCGAGGAAGGAAGTGATAATGATGATGCGGAGTGCATTTTCTGTAAGGACACATAGGCTATCTCAGGTCAACCGGAAGTGAAGGATGGATACGTTGTTCATCATGCTTAGAATGGGCTCACGAGGAATGTGCTGTGTTTGAAGATGATGGCAGCGACGATTTCAAATGTGATTTCTGTGTAAATAAACTTAAAAAATAAAAAAATATATATTATCTCGCACAAGGACTAGCTTGTGTTTAGAAATGTTTACAATAATTTCTTTATTATCCTAATTCTACTTTCTATGCTATGTTATTTTTTTTAAACTAACACAGGTTTTATGTATGAATGTTGACAGCGTTCCTTTTTCCATTGTGCTATGTTCCACTTTCACTACTATATTTTGTTTTTGTCTTTTTGCAATGTGAATTAATGATGCACTATTCGATAAAAACGCTTAATATACATTTTTTGTCGAAAAAATTCATAATATAACTGTCATCATTCATTTAGAAGTATCTTTATTTTTGGGGGACCACATTACCCAGGGCCTGGGGTAAAGTGGTCAATGTGCAGACAAACAAAAAATTCTTGATTGCATAAAAAATTGAATTAGTAAACAATTCGTAATGATTGTATTAAAAAGGGGAAGGAAACGTCTTTTTAGTAGCAAAGATTGTGAGAGGAAAACAACGCTAATTTACGTTCTGTAGCTTATTTTCTCTTAAGGTGACCACTTTGCCCCAGTCTCCCCTATTGTGTTATCCATGTGCTAAAAAGGAAAAATGTTCATCTTCCCTCTTGCTTAAAAAAGTCCCTAGTGCAGATACTTGCATTGTCCTATTTTGACTATGCCGACATTTTATTGACTGACCTTTCCAACGCTAACAAAACCACACTTCAACGTGCTCATAATTTGTGTGTACGTTTTGTAAGCAATGTTCGCTAATATGATCATATTACCCCATCCCTGGATGCAATAATTGGCTTAAACTAGATAAGAAAATAAATTTATATTCACTTCTCCTTCTCTTCGAAATACTGAACTCTTCTATTCCTTCGTACCTGTAGTCTCGCTTCACTTACCTTTCTTCCCACCATAATCTGAACACACGCTCTCGCCATGAAACAATACTAACAATACCATCCCTTCCCATTGCATTTCCTCATACTCATACTCTTTCACAATAGCCCTGCCAAGACTCTGGAATTCGCTAGCTGCTAGCATCAGGGACTGTCGAAATAAAATTGAATTCAAACACAAACTTACATACATAACATAAAAAGGTGGTATTTGGGTACATACAGTATTAAAGGGATAGTGACTCGAAAAGCAGAAATATAAAGGTCCACCATAATAATTATAAAGTTGGCTGACAAATAAATATCAATATCAGTATTTATTTAAAAAAAAAAAAGCATTTGAAGACATGTTAAATTTTAGTATGATATGAAGCTAGTTCTAAAGATACAATAATGTTCAGAAAATTCTAGAAGACAAACATCGTTCAGGAAGAGCATCTTTTATAAAGTATGAGACTAGTCATTAACCGGAAAAACAGCCATTCGACAACAAACACCCTTGAATTGTAGGTGAGTCTTGTTTCTTCCAAAGACACTGTCAGTCGCTTCCGCCTCAGGCTCGAAAAAGTTGGAAAGAGCGAGCAGATCCGCACGAATTGATTGAAGCTGGGGCACTGCGAGACGAATCGATGCCTGCAAACAACTCGAAAATCCCACAGACGACCGGGTCTAAAGCGGATTATGACCTGCGATGAAAAACTAATATTTCTACATAATAACGACAAGATGAGGCAGTGGGTACATCGTGGTGATGTACTTCAACGAACAGTTGCACAAAGATATTTAGTAAAAAAGTAATGCTGAGTGTCTGGTAGTATTGCTTTAAACTAATTCCAAAACTGTCTTACTATTACTATTTTTCTCTGTAAAATGGATTAAGTATGTATGTGATCCAATAGATTAATTCCTCTCCCGACAAGTCGCGGCCCTGTAAGGCCCGTGAAGCGTGGGTCGTATAAATGGACCTAAAAGGGAGAGGTTAAACTAAGGTAAAGAAAGAAAGAAAGAAATGGATTAAGTAAACAAAGTAATGCACACTGCGCATGCGCTCCCATATCCATGGTTATACGTGATTATTTATTGTGTAATAGTGAGAACGATTTTTAGTAGGTTATTTAACGACGCTTTATCAACATCTTAGGTTATTTAGCGTCTGAATGAGATGAAGGTGATAATGCCGGTGAAATGAGTCCGGGGTCCAGCACCGAAAGTTAGCCAGCATTTGCTCATATTGGGTTGAGGGAAAACCCCGGAAAAAACCAGGTAACCTGGTTTCGCGGGATTCTGTGCTAGTTGAATTAAATTGCTTAAAATCTTCTTTTGTGTACAAGCGATTGAAATGGACGACGAAAATCAGTCAGGTGACGTCATTGAGTCAAAGATCATTAATTTAAATAAAAATGTTTAAGTGGGAGTACACCACCGGAAATGTATTAATTGTTTCGAGAGAAGTGTGTGGTGACTCTACAGTAGACCGTAGTATCATTTCCCGATGGTCTCAACGTGTCTGTGAAGGTCCTATTGCTACAGAAGACAACTAACGCACTGGAAGACTGAAATCATCACCGGACTTCACTACAGAGGTAATTGTTGCCAATGTTTTGGAAGAAGACAGACGGATGACATGTGCAGATATAGCCCTTAGGAAACTGTGTACAATAATTCGCCAGAACCGACTACAGCTATTGGAGTCTGGTGTGCTGCTTCTCTACAACAATGCAAGACAGCAAATTGCCGAGCTAGTGTATGCCGTATGACCGATTACATATTTTTTGTGTGTACAATATATGTTGGTTTAATCTTCGATAGATTATCCACAAAACAGTATTTTTCGATTATCTCAAAACTTTAAAAAGTGGACTTAGTCCCTTTCAACAATAACCGATTCAATTATGAAATACAGTATGAAAGGAACATAAAAGGAACAATTTATATGTAACAATGCTCACTTTCTTCACAGCTGTGTAGCAAAACACGAAAAACAGCCAAGTTTCGATGTTTCACTGTATTGCCGACAGAGGTGTCGACCAATATCCTTGACTTTTTTCTATAGCACTGCAGAGGACATGCCTTCTGTTGACAGCCTCTCAAAACTTACGTTCACGCTATTGTAAATCCGCAGTAAAATCATATATGTACTACTGCGGAATTGCCTGTACTGCGAAATTAGCAGAGTTTCCCCTACAGCTCGAAATTTTGAACTTCTCTAGATAAATTAGTCGTGGAATTGCACATGATGAAAATCATTGTCGATATTTTTTAATTTAACGCTTGGACAAGTTTTATTCATGAAATAGCACACATCGTATGGATTGAGCATACAATATGGACCGTTCTTGTAACGTATTTCCACGAGAAGTGCCATAGGGATGTTTACTATTCTAAAGCAGTGAAACCTGACTTGGATGTAACCCCCGTGCTTCCCGGATGTTTGTATAAACGGGAAATGCATAAAAATGAACGGTCTGAAACGTCATTCATGCTGATGTGAATGAGATAGAAAGAACATCAGTCTCGGCGAGATGTGCGTGATAAATTAATGTTACCTTTCCAATTAACCTGCGCTCGTTTTAAATTGAATCAGTTACTAATTGCTTGTCTAGCTGCGGACGTGTATCATATATCATAGCAATGTTTGTTCAATGTCCAATTTAGAAGAATTTGTACTGACGTCGTTGTAAAAAAAAAGGTAAAAGTATTCCGTGACATCATAGGGAAGTAATATGGCCAGCACCAGGCTCCGGCCATCTTTTCTCGCTCGGAAAGAACCAGTACTCACGTTAACAAGAAGCTGAATGTACAGCATACACCAGAATCGTCATGGAAATCTTGATAAGAAAAATTCTGTCACCATTCAGATGCGAATTCGAGACCTTCCAGTCGCAATTCGTAGGTCTCCAACAACTGAGAAACTACAACTCCTAAGATCATTGTGATAAATCCGAAATACTTTCATTCTGACTGCTAATCTTTGTCACTTGAAATACCTTCACTTGTTTCAGTAATTATGTAAAAAGACCGTTAGTTTATCAACAGTAAGTATATTTCTGGGGTTTCGAAACAACAGGTTCCATTCTCACGATCTTACTGCTGCCTAGCGAGGCAGATCGTCTTCTCTGTAGAAAGTAACTAATACCTGAATTGATCTTTTGAAGAGCAGTTAATGTGGGTCTATGATAAGCAGACTTTTCAGATTCTGTCATCAGGAATTCAGGACAGATGAAGATACTGCATACCTTAACGTGACTACACATTTCAATTAATCCAATTTGTAATACAATTGATTTTATTCGTTTTATATATTATTTCAACCAAATTGTATAGGACCTAACTTTTACGTTTGTTACATTTTTCCCAGATTATGAAATTTTCTTTGAATTATTGATAAATAATGTCATTTTATAGTCTAATCTATACAGAAGAAGATGCTTGATGAAATGTTTAAATTCTATCAAAAACGAATCGACTTGCAAAGATAGTAAAGACCAAAGATACTGTATAATACCTAATACATGCTATAGTCTTACCGTTTTTATTTCAATATAACCCGACAGAAGCGCCAGGCGGCATTAAAGACGACGTTGAACATAGGTTGGATAGCAGAGTACTGCATTGGAGTTAAATCGCTCGCTTGAACTCGGTCGAGTGTCGCACCCTCGAGTGAGATACGATCGGTCGTGATACGCTAGTAATAAATAGAAGCACAGTACAAGGTCATCTCACCGACATGTCTTATCTTGTATGGAAGGCGACAATAAGATACACACATGTTTTGCTCACACGGTAAAAATAAGGCTTTATTTTCTGCGTTTATGACAAACGTTTAATGGAGCAGTCAATGGAAAGTACCAAAACAGAAACATGAAGTTATAAATAAAATAGTATGAAAAACTTCGATATACAGTTATTATTGCTAATTAATAATTATTCAATATTTGATTTACCACATATATAATATGATAGGTCCATACATAGTGTTCCGCCTATATACTGCGACAATGTAGAAACGTTTTACAAAATATTATTGATATAGCAGTAGATTAATGACAATATTAGTACAGAGATAATACCATAGAAAATATAATAAAACGAATAATCATGCTGCACAACTGTTACAGACGCAAAGATTGATACACTAATTATTAGAAATTATTATTATTATTATTGTTATTATTATTACTAGAAAACTTGATACAGTTCTTGCATTATCGTGATTGTGTTCTCCGTTTATAATAATTACATTTACATCCAATAACATCTATCAGATGTGGCAAAAACAAATCACTCCTGTGTGGGGGAAAAAAAACATTTACCTACAAAATTTATATTACATTTTAAAGCAAGTTTTGTAGTTGCACTATGGAGAGGTTAGTTAAACACTACAAAGTTTTGAAGTGATAAACATCTATTATGTTACTACACAGTTCATCACTGTAACAAGAACAAATATCTAACGCTCGGCTTATCACGTTCGAGGATTTATCGCTCGTGACAATTTTACCCATCATGCATGTGCGCTACCTATCGGATTATGCTATGAACTACTTGGCGCTCGAGCGAAAACGTCCGATGCAGACCTCTGTTGGATATAGTCTTGAAAAAATGAGTAAGGAATTTTAAAGATAATTTTACAGAAATGAGCAAAGAATTGTATTTTTCCTATCTTTTTTACATTTTGGAACAAATGTAACGCAATCCAGGACACAGGACATACCATTAAAATCCAGAACAATCCTGGGAAATCTAGGACGTCTGGCAACCCAGATGATAAGAGAAATAAGAAATGAAACTCATGCAAGAGTCTATCCCTCTAGCAAACATCATATCAATGCAAGAGTTTAATTCGTTACTAAGCAAGTGACATCAGAAGCAATTCATTGCCATTGCTAAGTAGGCTAAATGACGTCAAATTTTGAAATGTCTGTAACATTTTTATTTTTTCCAATTGACCTTCAAGCATAAACATTTCCGTTAAAAGTTCTCAACCTTCCTTCTGTCCATCCGGAATTGAACTCGAACCCGCGATCGTTGCAAGCCAGCGCTCAACTAACTGAATTCTCAAGGTACCTAAGCAACGTGATAATACTGACTAGTGCCGTACAATGTTCGAATAAGAGAGGGAATATCAAGATACAGTATTACAAACTTCGCCTTACTCCATAGGCATCCACCAACACATAGAAGTGAAGCATTTGAACTAAAATAACTGAATCCTTTAAAAACCAGTAAGAAGCCTTATGTTCGGTCCATGTTTGCCGAGTCTGTAGAACCGAAGCTCGTTTTGCGTTTGTTCAATTTTTCCCCTTTCTTATGTTCGGTGTCTTTCTCCTTATCTCCTCCTCTCCTATCCCTTTATGCTTTAGCTGCATAAGGATGTCAGGCACATATCTTGCGGAGTTTTCCATAGTAATGAGTACAGGCAATTTTTGTTGTTATTATTATGACTAAACATTCACGAAAATGGATGTAGCCTACAAGTAAATTAAGCAAACTATATTTTTAAAAAGCATATGTTCATAGTACCGACCACTATAGTGCAATGTTCAAACATGAGAGGGGAAACGAAGAAATTATGAACTTCTTATTACGTATGAAAAACTAATTGCAAGTGCTCAAATCCTTAATCGGCTTAAAACATGATGGGATGGGAAAAGAGGACAGCAGCAAATATTCTCGTAACAAGATCGAACAAACATGACAGGTCTCCGCCTGCAGAGCGAACATCGGCGAATATCGAACTTCCCCATAATCAACAAAATGAGCCGAACATAGAGTCTGTCATGCACGATGTTAATGTGTAGTGTAAAAATGACATAATATATTTTATTTATTAACAGGTTGGACATTATAAGCAAAAATAATGTGCAGTATGAAAATTAATATTTTATTTATAAACAGGGTAAACGTTATAAGTTATAATGCTGTGTAGTGTGAAAAATGAAACGATTAATTTTACTTCGGAATATGTATTATATATCTTTCGCGTGTTAAATGTTACAGTACCTGGTTAACTAGTTTCAACCTGTTATTGGCCATCTTCAGAACTGGTTGTTACTGGTCTTGGCGCCTTTTGTTTATTTTTCCTGTGGAGGTGTGTTTATGTAGTGTAATATGGAGTCAAAGAATGTGTGTTCTAAAATTGAGTTGTGTGTTGAGAATTTCGTTTGTATGTCTATATATTTCGTATTGTTCTAGTGCAGAGTTGCAGAACTGGGGAAGAGAGGGGTGGAAACATGGAGAAAGATTTCGTTCTCCCATCCACAAGGCCGGAGCCTTCAATGACGTTTGTGTGACGTTTGGCATACACACTGTTCTCTCTTATCCTCTCCCCCTACCGTACAATAACGCGAGAGTTGAAGGGAAGGGGTGAGTTACGTGTTCTGGGTTATGTCGCTTGCTTCAATTGGAGCATAGTTTTGCATCCCTGTTCTAATGTGTTTAGTTTTTGGCTTTTTTGTAGAATATGTAGAATTTCCATGTCTGTGTTTATATCTCTGTAGGCACATCATTTCAAACACGTTACAAAGCAATAACAAAACTACAAACCACTTCCACATATGCAGAACACATCACAAATGCTAACCACACTTACAGAGACATAAACACAGACATGGAAATTCTACATATTCAACCAAAAAAAGCCACAAACTAAACACACCAGAACAATACGAACAATACGAACAATACGAACACACCTAAACGAAATTCTCAACACACAACTCAATTTCAAAATACACACACTCTTCGACTCCACATTACACTACACAAACACACCCACACAGGAAACACAAAAAAAAGCGCCAAACAGTTCTGAAGATGGCCAATAACAGACAAACTATAAATGAAATAATTACAGATTCTTAGCATGCTACCCATATATATATTATTTTAATGTACCGAAGTACATATGATATTTCCATGCAGATATTCTGCGTCATCATACTCTTTCATCGAACGCTACCCATATTTTGCGTGTGATGACTGCTGCAATATTTATGCCACACATGTTCTTCTAGTGTTCCATTTAATGTATGGTTTTTGCATTTTAATATTTGGACTCTTGTATGATGCTTAATCACTACAACCACTACGCTTTTAAGTGATTATTATTCCATTATTTTGTGATTGTACAGTTATCTATGCAATATTGTTTTTAATTCATCTTTTCCATTTTTACATCACGCACTTATCAAATCTTATTATTTTGCCATTCTACTTATGTCTTTATGCTCATTGTCTCACTATATGCTACTGGACCTGAAGATGCCATTAATTGGCGAAAGCGCTCGTCACGTTTTGATTGTGTAATGACCTAATGTAACTTTTGTATTATTCTTAGATTAATAAGACAGTTATTGAAAGATTTTTTATGCTTATTTCATTTATATGCTAACTTGTCGGACTAATATGTCTCTTAAATTAAAGAAAAAAAAAAGCTGAAACTAGTTAACCGGGTACTGTAACAATTAACACGCGAAAGATTATAATACATATTCCGAAGTGATAGTGTTAAAAGTTGTGTAATCAAGATAATTAATTTTATGGAATTTATTTCTTGTCATGACGTGTTCAACAAATATTGTTGCCCAGCAACTGCGATTTATTTAAATATTATGCGAAGAATTCAATTATACTTTCTGTCGGTAGTTGGTATAGTAAACACTGTCGTGTATTTAAAAATATATTGTGATTTATTTATATATGGCCCTATATTCCTGCTGATGTTCAATCATAATTTTGTAATAATTATATCTGTACGAAACTTTACATTACTAATTTTTACCGTAAAAGACGTATTCTGCAGGACCAAAAAATTAATCTTTACATGGATTCACAGATTTGTTTTAAATCCTTACCCAGCTAAAGCATGAAGGCAGGAAAGCGAAGACCAACGAACTTGAAGGGGCTGGTCCGAACGAATATAAAACATCTCCTGCACTACGCTAATACCGACTGACCCTCTCATCCAACTATGATACCATGCTCTGAGATTTATAAATATGATTGTTCAACAGGACAAAAAACCTCAGAATTCATAAAGCAGACATTTAAGCCTGAGTCTTCAAGTATGACGCTATTATTATGGTGAACATCAGGCCGTAACTAAATTTGTTATATGTCGTAATTTGTATATGTCTGTGTGTGAATTGAATAGAAGGCGGAGAGGCGAAGCTCTCATATTTTCTGGTCCTCGATATTAAAATTTTGAGGATTAATAGACCCCGGAAGTTACTGCGATATGAAAAATATCGCTTTCGCGCGAAATTGAACATCCGACTCCTCCGATGCCCTGCCGATAGAGCCACGTCGATCGCTTGCAAAGGTGTGGAGTAGAGAACGTTATATAAATTTATGATGTCGACCACGACTGGTCGTTAGCATTTTATTTCATGAAAACATAAAGACTTTCAATGTATTTTACTGTCTCATAGAATTTTCCACCCTTACTGTCTAAAAGGCAGTGTAGCATCACAGCTTAGTACAGTAACATATGGTACGGCAGTATCATAAAAAGAACAGCTTGCTTTAATGCTTCAAAGTTGCCTGCTCCTAATTTCTTTCTTGCCTGAAATTTATGTTAGATCTTTCTTACTTTTACTTTCAAAGGCTTTTTCTCTCGTCAAAGGTTGCTTTTTATCGACTGGTTCCGTGTCTTACTACCTTGCCACAGCTCTTTATTCATTTTTTTAATAATCTTGACTACACTTCCACATAAAGTTATTCCAGATCTTCCACGGACTCGTTTTCTTGGAAGAGAACATGAGAATATCTCTTTCGGTACGTCTGATATGAAGAGTCCACTGCAAGAATGATGGATGTCATTTGGAATACATTTTGAAGGAGAAGCATTTGAAAGTTTAAAATGCTTAGCGCTCAAAGATTAACTGTGATTTTCCGAACTGGACAATGACTATCAGTGTTAATGAAATATAACTCTCTACATACAGTCTATATGTCTTAAGCTATGCATTGACAGTCTTGGTTCACTTTCGACAAGAAAGTGACATCCATCATTCTTGCAGTGGACTCTTCATATGTCCACACCAGAGCACAGTTTTTCTGCTTTCTGCGTAACTAGCCCTAGCATGGTATATACAGGAACATCATTTTATTTTTACTAACTTTTTAAATATCAACCTGGCTATATCTTTTGATTAAAGGTCTAGAACCGGAAACACCGCTTCCTCCCCCTTCCAAGACTGGAGTTCGATGATACTGGCGTAAAATACTAATCACTTTACTAGGAATAGAAAGGATGAAAAGTAGTTCATCCATTTATGTAAACTAGGAAATATCGCAATTTCGAGTTTGATAATTTTCATTAGGTTTTTGTTTAATCAAAATACAGTACTGTATTAACACTTAGTGTTTTTACTCACGAACTGAGCTATCCATTCGGACGTATTAATTATGCAGTGTATATTGTACTGTTAGAGCACATTAGCGTACAATATAAAGAATGAAGTTAAATTGAAAAATAATCATAATATGGATATTTAAACACATTTTTGAAAATGGTGGCCGTTCATTTCGATACCGGCTTCAGTTCTTTTGTACATATTATCGCACTACAGACTATTGTACCTAATTCCAATTACCAGTTTCGTCCTTCGTACTAGTAACTCATGTTGAAATAACTCTATAAATACTCTATAAAAGAGTACCTTACGTAGGTACTGTAAATTTAATCTTCACTTCTGCCCGATCCGAAAAGATAAAATTACTCAGAAATGCTATCTACTGTCCGTTCAAGTGGTTTTGTCGCAGGGTCTTAGAAAGGAGGAGGGGGAATCACGTGACAGTTAATTACTTAACGAGGCCCTTTTATTTAAGTTATTTTAAACAGTTGTATAATATTATGTAGAAGTCCAATTCCTAACAGAAATTAATGATTTCAGAAAAGAGCTAAGATAGCCCAGCTACTACACTTTACAGAGGGGAGAACAGAAGGAGGTGGGGGAAACCGGGATGTGACGTAGGAAAACGGACGACAGTACCTGTGCGAAAATATGATTCAATATTGAAAGCTCTTTCGTCACTGGAAAACGCGAACATATTTCTGGAACATACTATACTCACTAACTCAGTACTGCATACGCGGCCTCGGTTCTGTGTGGACAACGGTTGGAAGTTTAGGTACTAGTAGAGGGGGTGGGAGTGAAGTACATTCAAAAACTCAAGTACAATAAAAATTGAAGTAAAAATAAAATGATGTCCCCGTATAATACACTTAGCAGAGTACACAACTTCTCCAAGTTTTAAGAAATAAGGATCCCGCAAGTGTTACCAAATGTTAGAGGAAAATAAATCTTACATGCTCGTAAAAGTAAAATCTTACAAATTCCTAAGTCCTAAAATCGTAATCGGAACTTACTTTCTAGACGCGTTCCATACAAACAATATGCAGAGTTGTTACATACCTGTGTTTGACAGGCAGTCTAATTTGTTTCTCTTCTGGAGCAGCAAGCTCTCGAGGCACCCTTAAAAGCGATGAGCTGTTGAGCGTAATAGAAGTTTCGTTGTCATCTACAACCAAGGAAGGGGGGGCCGTGGTTGGGGTGCTGAGGGTGACACCGCCTGTAGTGGTCGTGTCGGCAACGGTGACGTTGCTGGTGAACACGGCTTCTAGGATCGCAATCTGCGCCTCCAGGTTTCGACACGTCAGTCGAAACTCTGTGGAATGGCGACCCCAGTTTTTCACCTCTTCTGGAAGAGATTAATACAAACAAGATAAAGATCATGGTCACAGGAAGAAAAATAAAGGAGGTGGACAGCTTCAAATACTTGATGTGTGCTATAAGCAGTAACATGAGCTGCTGCCAGCGAGTCAAAAGGAGGATAGCAATGGCAAAGGAAGCTTTTAATAGAGAAAGGAGCATCTTCTGCGAACTCCTAGAAAAAAGAACTAAGAAAGAGATTAGTGAAGTGCTTTATGTGGAGTATTGCAGTGTATGGGACAGAAACATGAACATTACGACGAAGTGAAGAGAAGCTATTAGAAGCATTTGAAATGTGGATATGGAGAAGAATGGAGCCTGTGAAATGGACAGACAGAACAAGAAATGAAGCTGTGCTAGAAAGAGTCGGTGAAGTAAGAATAATGCTGAATTGGCTGGGTTACTAATTGAGGAGATACTGCCTACTGAAGGATACACTGGAAGGAATGGTGAATGGAAGAAAAGTCCAGGGCAGAAGATGATATCAAATGATAGACGACATTAAGATAATAGATCGTATAAGGAAACTGAAAGGAAGGCAGAAAATAGGAAAGACTGGAGAATGCTGGGTTTGGAGTGAAAGACCTGACCTTGGGCAGAAAATAAGCAATATTAGCGCTTTTTACAATCATCATTATCATCATCATCATCAGTTAGCGCTACAACCCGGGGTGGGTTTTGGCCTCATTAACAACAGCCTTCCATCTTACTCTGTCCTTTACCATGTTAGTCCATCCTCTCACTCCCATAATTTCAAGATATTTGGATACCCCATCCATCCACCTTAACTTTGGTCTACCCTTTCTCCTCCTGTTATATAGTCTACCCTTTAACATTTTAATACGAGTGCGTGTTTCAGGTATCCTGTTTACATGTCCTAGCCATCTCAGTCTTTGAGCTTTCATAAATTTTACACCATCTTGACCTCCTATCAGGTTAAGAAGTTCATTGTTGGAGTGTATCCTCCACCCTTGATGATCATTGACTGGGCCAAAGATTCTACACAGAATCTTCCGTTCAAAACTTCTTTCTTTGTAAATGTCCATGTCTCTGAACCAAAGGTAACTACAGGACGAACTAATGTTTTATAAGCTTTAATCTTTGTCATCCTCGATAACAACTGATGTTTAAACAGTGGAAGATTAGCGTAATAAGCCCGATTTCCAGCCTGTATTCTGTCGTTGACACAACCACTCACGCTTTTTACAATCATTACAGGGAAATGAAATTTTGGATTCTATGACGTGAGTATATTTATGTACTATTGGCTACACTGACTGTAATATTCGCCATCTATTAATAGAACTAATAAGTAACTAAAGAAGCCACACTTAAGCGAACAAATTTTCTATCACTATCGATTAGTAGGAGTCAGGTATCTTTGAACGCCAGTGTACGAGAAACAAGGCTAGGCAGACCGAAAGAAGCACTAGAATAAGATTATAAAGTATAAACTGTTAGGAGGGAGATATCAAAAGAAGACTTCTACAGATTCCTTTAATATTTGTGAAGTTTTAACGAGACTTGATCGAAACTATGGAATAAATAAAAAAAATTCTTGTTAAGTTCCTTGCTATTTGCGAAAGAATATTTGATAATACGAATATTATCAACAGTAATTTCACTAGAGGTTTTCATTTATCTAGAGAAAATCAAAACTCGAGTGGGATTTAATTGACTATTACACGATTAGAAGAAAGTATATAAAGATTAGAAGTAACGAAGTACTCCAATACAATAAAATATTAACTGACTTACGAAAATACAAAACTGTCTTCAAATGCATTATTGTACCATCTCAACATTATAAATATTAAGCTAGTAGATGGCAGTAGTGTGTTATTATTAACTTTTTTCTTGATATCATTTGTGCCAACTACGGAATCTTAATTGAACTCTGTGGAAGGTTACTGGTCAAGAAGGCTTTGTTGATTCAGTTTCATTTTTATTAAAACAGTTGCATTCCACTTCAATTAACCCCATCCAAGTAATCAACGTCACTTGATAGATGATTTTCAATAAATTTTAGTATGAAACAATCTCTGATACGTGACTATCCATCATATCATATAGCAGAAGCTATAACATAACCTAAATAATATAAACGAGTGTTAGAAAAGTTTTAATTAGGGATGATGAAATAAACAAGAAACGTTTTAATTAACGATGATGAAATAAAAATATTTCTACGTTCCCTGCCAAGCTTAGGCAGCATTTCGACACTCATCCTGACTTCACAAATAAAACTCTATTCTATGCTCCTTGCCAAGCTTAGGCAGCATTTCGAAACTCATCCTGACTTCACAAATAAAACTGCATTCTATGCTCCCTGTCAAGATTAGGCAGCATTTCGAAACTCATTCTGACTTCACAAATAAAACTGCATTCTATGCTCCCTGCCAAGCTTAGGTAGCATTTCGAAACTCATCCTGACTTCACAAATAAAACTGCATTCTATGCTCCCTGCCAAGCTTAGGTAGCATTTCGAAATTCATCCTGACTTTACAAATAAAACTGCATTCTATGCTCCCTGCCAAGCTCAGGTAGCATTTCGACACTCATCCTGACTTCACAAATAAAACTGCATTCTATGCTCCCTGCCAAGCTTAGGCAGCATTTCGACACTCATCCTGACTTCACAAATAAAACTGCATTCTATGCTCCCTGCCAAGCTTAGGCAGCATTTCGACACTCATCCTGACTTCACAAATAAAACTGCATTCTATGCTTCCTGCCAAGCTTAGGCAGCATTTCGACACTCATCCTGACTTCACAAATAAAACTACATTCTATGCTCCCTGCCAAGCTTAGGCAGCATTTCGACACTCATCCTGACTTCACAAATAAAACTGCATTCTATGCTCCCTGCCAAGCTTAGGCAGCATTTTGAAACTCATTCTGACTTCACAAATAAAACTGCATTCTATGCTCCCTGTCAAGCTTAGGCAGCATTTCTAAACTCATCCTGACTTCACAAATAAAACTGCATTCTATGCTCCCTGCCAAGCTTAGGTTGCATTTCGAAACTCATCCTGACTTCACAAATGAAACTGCATTCTATGCTCCCTGCCAAGCTTAGGCAGCATTTCGAAACTCATTCCGACTTCACAAATAAAACTGTATTCTATGCTCCCTGCCAAGCTTAGGCAGCATTTCGACACTCATCCTGACTTCACAAATAAAACTGCATTCTATGCTCCCTGCCAAGCTTAGGTAGCATTTCGAAACTCATCCTGACTTCACAAATGAAACTGCATTCTATGCTCCCTGCAAGCTTAGGCAGCATTTCGAAACTCATTCTGACTTCACAAATGAAACTGCAGACTACGTCAAAAGAAAATGTGACGAACTCCATGCAGTTCAGACAAAAATTTTATCTCATGTAAAGACAAATAACTATAAAGCACTGGAAACGTCGTATTTGGTTAGTCATGATCTGGGTCTTACTGGTAAACCTCACACCTTTGCCGGAATTCGTATAAAACCACTATTAGTGAAGGCTGTGAAGTGCATGGTGGACGAAAGAATTGCAAAGTTGTTCTCCAGTGTGCCCTTATCAAATAACACTGTGCATAATGGGATCCAGGATCTATCACATAATGTTAAAAAATATCATAATTTCCTGTATCAAAGAAACGGAATTTTTGCTACAACTTGACGAATCCACGGACGTTGCCGGATTAGCTGTGCTAATGACGTTTGTGCAGTACGAATTTTGAGATTCTTTTCATGAAGATATTTGTTCTGCAAGCCATTGCCATCCTCTACAAGCGGTTCTGAATTTTTTTCCCCTGATAGATGTCTTCATTGAAAACTTGATACTGGTACCATGGTATTATTATAATGTACCGAAGTACATCATAAAAATATTATGATATGCGTAAATAATCACTTAGTCATTCAAGACGGCGCTCATCCTGTCGGATCCCGGCCACTTAGCCACTCGTAATGAGTGCACCTCTGCACATAGTGCGTTGGACATTGTGCCACTGTCACATATTCTGTGACACAGTACATGAGGGTAGGTCACCAAAGGGAAAACTGAGAGATAGAACTTAAATTGAGCGGATTCGATCTTGCATCGGAACTGGAATCCGGTGTGGCTTAGTGGATAAAGTGTCAGCATGTAGAGCTGAAAACCCGGGTTCGAGTCCTGGTGCCGGAGAGAATTTTTCTCTGTTCTATCCATCCTTCAACGATACCATGGAACAATTGCATTAATGGATGCACAGATGGCGCAAAGACCGTGGTAGGTCCTGTTGCTGGCGGTGTTACAAGGATCAAGAAAGTTTAAAAAAACTGCACAAGTAGTCATTGTGTACTACACCGACACACCCTCGCAACGAAAAAAAAAATACCAGCGTTATTAAGGCACGTACTAGACTTCGTCGTCTAAATTATCAACTTTGTTAAGGCACGACCTTTGCAGTGTAGGCTACTCAAAATTCTGCATGAAGATATGGGAAGTATACACAAGTCATTGTTATTAATTATTTATTACATATGATTGTCACTTGATAAGCGTTGTCTTGAGTTTTCAATTACTAAAAGAGTTTGCTAGCAGATTATTTGAATGACCAGGAATTGTTGTGCAAATTATGTTACTTAGCACACATTTCGTAAAAAATAACGAATTCAGCACATCCATACAAGGGAAACAGCAGACTATATTCAATGCTAATGACAAAATTGCCGCACTGAAGAAAAAAAATAACGTTCTACATGGAAAGAGTCTATAATAAGGATCTGACATGTTTATCATTGACTTCAACTTTACAGAAGAAAATAACATAATAATGAACAACTCATTCATAGCAATAACAAAAGAGCACTATGATAATTTGCTTCAAAATATGAATTCATACTTTCCAAGTGAAACTCAGGAATCGATTCGAAAGAAATATGAGTGGATTGTAGATCCATTGTCAGTGAATTCAAAACAAGCAGCCTTCACTGCGGCAGAATATGAGGTCTTTATAGACATGCCTTACACCCACTGTCAGGCATCATTTAAAAGCAAACCACTTCCCAAATTTTGGGTTCAGTTAGGGGAGGATCTTTTGATATTAAGATCAAAAGCTAAATTGCTCTTACTGCCTTTTGATACTACATACCTCTGTAAACGGCCTTTTCGAAGTACACGGCTATAAAAACATAATATCGAGCTCGTTTGGATACAGAAGACGATATGCGTCTTCAACTGACTTCTGTGACACCGGAAATTGACAAACTCTGTCGCAAGAAACAGTACTTTCTTCACATTAATTCGGGTGTAAATGTAACATTGTAACATTTTTTACATACCTTAACTACCGGTACTACTTATAATTATCATTTTGTACTTTTAAATAATATTGTCTCCTGTTCTTTTTTTACTATTATTTCCTTGTATATATATATATATATATATATATATATATATATATATATATATATATATATATATATACTTTCGTATACATATCGTGTGTATTATGCTTCATAGAACATATACAGACAGAACTAAACACTAAACATTTCTTGGGGCTCCACGAGAAACTTTTGCTTCAAAAAGGCCTCCGTGGCTGAAAAAGTTTGGGAACCGCTGCTATAGATCATGCCTGCACGAACAGCGCTCAACGAGCGCGCGCGCTCCTTGGGAGCGGAAGAACCGTATTTACCGCTCGCCGAAATGGAGAGGAAGATACGTCAGAATAACATACACTTGCTATAGGTAGACGAGAGAGAAACAACTACTCAGCTATCTAGTGGAGTGCAGTCTGTAGGCCTATTCTCAGTAACTGTTTCACGTTGCTTACCTACTGCTACAGTACAGTATGGAGGAATCTAAAAGACGGAACATAACATTTAACGATTTACAGCGCGAATTTATCGATCTTCAATGTGACCTAAGGGCTAAAGATCGTTTGAATAATATTACTAGCCTGGTTGAGTTTTACAAGACTAAACATTAGCAATAATATCCACGACTACACAGGCTGGTTGCTATGTTTGGCTCAACATTTATATTTGTGAGCAACTGTTTTCTATAATCAACTTTAATAAAGGCAGACATCGAACATCTGTAACTGAAGTTTCATTACAATCAGTAGGGTACTGTTTCTTTCAGCTGCCAACAGCATAAAACCTCATTTTGATGTACTGATAACTAAAAATATAACAAAATGATATTGTACATTTAAGTAGCTATAGAATTTATATTATTTCTGTAAAATAAATATTTCTTTATTAATTAATAATAGTCCAAGATTGTTTTGCAAACACTGAACGGGAATTCATTTAATAAACACTCGTAATAGTACTTCCTTCCAGTCCACCCTTATACAGAGCGCAGCTAATATCTGCATTCCGCTCATGAGTTGTGAACTGGCTCGGAGAGCGCAAACCTTGTGCAGGCCTGCTATAGATAATTTGTCATCTTCCATAATTTGTACGTGATTCAGCCATCTTTGTTTATATTTTTATATCCTATTACAGATTTATTAATTTGTCTACAGAATAATATCCGTAATATTGACAATTAATATTTGAGGAGAAAAACTCGCCCCGGCGCCGGGGATCGAACCCGGGTCCTTGGTTCTACGTACCAAGCGCTCTGACCACTGAGCTACGCCGAATTCAATCCACAGCACCGGACCGAATCCTCCTCCCCCAATGTTTCCCTTTGTGGCCTGACTCCAAGTTCGGCATATATGTTGACGTAGCCTATATGTACAATGTCAACTGTGCACGTAACTGCGGAATCCCGGCCAAACAAGTCACTCAGCTGAGTGCGCTCCTAGTATAATGGCAGTTGACATTGGACATATACGTCAACATATATGCCGAATTTGGAGTCAGGCCACAAAGGGAAACATTGAAAGAGGAGGGTTCGGTCCGGTGCTGTGGATTGAATTCGGCGTAGCTCAGTGGTCAGAGCGCTTGGTACGTAGAACCAAGGACCCGCGTTCGATCCCCGGCGCCGGGGCGAGTTTTTCTCCTCAGTTATTAATTTTTATATCCTGCCAAATGGGGAAAAACTCATAAGTTAACTTCTATGTTTTGTCCTAACTTTACAGCTTTGTGAAAAAGTAAACAAAGGAAATTTGAGAATCTGGGGAAGCGACAATCCACATGCTTACTGTTCGTTCATTGATGTTCAAACCAGTGGAAGTGGTAGTATCTGTGTAGGTTGCAGTCAGTGAAGCGTATCGGCACACGATACTTCACAAGAAGTCAAGCGCTGTTGCAAAACGTTATTTGAAGAACAGGCTAGTTAGTTCTTTACTTAAGAGTTGAAACTAAGATTTGTGCTGTGATTAGTTCAAGTGTAAACTAGTTGTTATCATGTGGCGTCCTTAGGAGTCTGTGTCTTGAAATACTCGTATTGATAGTGATGATGAAAATTATTAATGTTGTGTGTCACAAATTGGACGCCGTAAACCCAAACATACACAGTGAGCTAAAATAATTCCATATGTATATAAATATTTTAAGCAGGGAGTACAATGCCATGATCTACTTGCAAAAATCATAGCTGTGAGAGGATCAACGTGGTTCGTTAGCTCTGTAGTATGGGAACTCGTACAGTATTGACTACTTATTACTTTTCTGTTTACTTATTTACAAATAGCTTTTAAGGAACCCGCAGGTTCATTGCCGCCATCACATAAGTCCGTCATCGGTCCCTATCCTGTGCAAGATTAATCCAATCTCTACCATCATATCCCACCTTACTCAAATCCATTTAATATTATTCTCCCATCTACGCTTCGGCCTCCTCAAAGGTCTTTTTCTCTCCGGCCTTCCAACTAACACACTATATGCATTTTTGGATTCGCCAATACGTGCTACATGCCCTGCCCATCTTAAAAGTCTGGATTTAATGTTCCTAATTATGCCAGGTGAAAAATACAATGCGTGCAGTTCTGCGTTGTGTAACTTTCTCCATTCTCCTGCAACTTCATCCCTCTTAACCCCAAATATTTTCCTAAGAACCTTATTCTCAAACACTCGTAGCCTCTGTTCCTCTCTCAAAGTGAGAGTCCAAGTTTCACAACCATACAGAACAACCGGTAATATAACTGTTTTATAAATTCTAACTTTCAGATTTTTACAGCAGACTAGATGACAAAAGCTTCTTAACGGAATAATAACAGGCATTTTCCATATTTACTCTGCGTTTAATTTCTTCCCGAGTGTCATTTATATTTGTTACTGTTGCTCCAAGGTATTTGAATTTTTCTACCTCTTCGAAGGATAAATCTCCAATTTTTATATTTCCATTTCGTACAATATTCATAATCATATACTTCGTCTTTTCGGGGTTTACTTCCAAACCTATCACTTGCTTCAAGTAAAATTTCCGTGTCTTCCCTGATCGTTTGTGGATTTTGTCCTAACATATTCACGTCATATTCACGTCATCCGCATAGACAAGAAGCTGATGTAACCTGTTCAATTTCAAACCCTCTGTGTTATCCTGAACTTTCCTAATGGCATATTCTAGAGCGAAGTTAAAAAGTAAAGGTGATAGTGCATCTCCTTGCTTTACCCCGCAGTGAATTGGAAAAGCATCAGACAGAAGCTTGCCTATACGGACTCTGCTGTAAGTTTCATTGAGACACATTTTAATTAATCGAACTAGTTTCTTGGGAATACCAAATTCAATAAGAATGATATATAAAACTTCTCTCTTAACCGAGTCATATGCTTTTTTGAAATCTATGAATAACTGATGTACTGTACCCTTACACTCCCATTTTTGCTTTGCTGGTAAGAGCGCTAAGAATTCTGTCTACAGTCAGAAAGGTTTGATTTGTATAGAATTCATATATGTACGTTCCTTCGAGTTAGGTCACGACTAAATTAATCGATTCTACGTAGATCTGTTCTTTTGTTCTGGGCACACTTTTTTACTGGCGTGGAATATTTTGCTATATTTTTCGCAACTATTTTCTTCAACATTGAGCACAGTACTACTGTCGCAGCTATGGTATTTGCAAGTGAGTCATGGCATTGTCCTCCTCTCTTCTTAAAATATTTTTACAAATTCTGAATGATATAGGCTTTACCGCGTCCATTTGATAATACAGCATCAATATTTCTAGACACAGACTTCCAAGGACGTCACATGATAAGAAATGGTTTACACTTGAACTAATCACAGCACAAAACTTAATTTAAATTCATATGCGGAGAATAGAATATAGACCACGGTAGCCTCTTCTTCAAATAAAATGTTGCAAGGGACCTTGGTTTCTTGTTAAGTGTCGTGTGCCGATACGCTTCACTGGCTGAAACCTGTACAGAAACTACTCCCTTCCCAACGGCTAAAACATCAGTGAGCGATTCATAAAAAGTGAGAGTGTGTATGTCGTTCTTTCAAATGACAATTTTATGATACCCCTTTTTTGTGAGAAACTTTATTGCCACGGTTTATCTGGAAATGTTGAGGAACTGCTTGTGGCCTCAGCTGATGGAGAAATTTCCTAGACATTTAGTTTTCCAGTAGGATGGGGCACCGCCATGTTTTCTTAGAAATGAAAGACTTTCTCGGTGATGAGCTGCTGGAAACTGGATAGGGCTAGGTGGTCCGACTCAGCTACAATCACAAGACCTGACACCTCTTGACTTCTGAGGTTGTGTCACGGACTATGTGTACACTCCACCAATACCACAATCCTTGCAAGTGCTTCCATATCGAATTTCAGAGGTGGTCAGCCGACTCGACGCACCGATGCTACATCGCTCTTGACAGGAATTTGAGTATCGCATGGATGTTTGCAGAGTAATACAGAATATTTGCTGGTATGAAGTAAAACTGGAAGTATTTCCGCATATGGAAAATGTTTCAAGATCTGTAGTGCGGTTCACAAGAGGCCGCAGCAATAATCAGCCTACACCTCACATCAGATATAATGTAATATATATACGGAAGAGCGAAGCGAATATCTCGTCATAGTGTGAACCAAAGCTTTTGGCAAAATACTCGAGTCGCTTAACTATTTTGTCTTCCACTTTACAATGTTGTTTTACAGCTCTAACTCACATAAAAAGATGACGTTTCTAAGCTCCCATTCATTTTGAATCACGTTATAAATAGAAATAAAACAAAATGACGATCTTTACTTAAACAATACAACACAACGTTTGTTTTGAAACAGAATACAAAGACTTTATTCAATATTAGGTTGTTTCGTAAGTAGGGGCGGATTTTAGCATATTTGCATGTTTTATTTCTTAGTTGTAAGTTATATGCTACCATTATACAGGGTGTTTCAAAAATACGGGGCATAATTTCAGGTATGTATTTCCCACATGTAGACAATCAAAACAGTTCCTTACAACATGTGTCCGGAAATGCTTTATTTCCGAGATATGGCCTTCACAACATTGAAATTCACCGGAACGTTTTTCTTTCCTCAGGTCGTTGCCGTCAAAGGAGACATTAAGAAGGAACTCTGACAGTTCATTCTGAGGCGAAGGTTACATTCAGTGTTGTGTAGGCGTTAGACTGTGCGACATGTATTCAAATCAAGAGCTGGCAGAGATACACTTCATGTACGGTAAGGCGGACGGCAATGCTGCGCTGGCTCGTCGTTTGTACCAGGAGAGGTACCCACAGCGACAATGTCCAGATCGGAAGACATTTGTACGTCTCCATTACCGTCTGTGCGAGTATGGAAAATTTAACTCTCCTGGTTTATTCGTTTCCGGTGCCTGATTTGGAATCCCTTCGGAATCGAATTGTGGCATGTTCTGAGGACATACGCAATACTCCTGGAGTTTGGGATCGTGTTCGCAGGTCAATGAGACATCGATGTGAGGTCTGTATTCAAGCAGGAGGTGGACATTTTGAACATCTTCTGTAATGACAACGACCTGCGGAAAGAAAAACGTTCCGGTGAATTTCAATGTTGTGACGGCCATAACTCGGAAATGAAGCATTTCCGGACACATGTTGTAATGAACTATTTTGATTGTCTACATGTGGGAAATACATACCTGAAATTATGCCCCGTATTTTTTGAAACACCCTGTATAAATGCGTTTCATGTTATTTGCAACCAAAAGCCAAGATTTTAGAGTGCATGGGATTAATGCATATTTCAGCTTTTAGAGCATATAATAGTTATTTATGCAACAAGTGGATAATCTTGATGATTGTGGCATGAATGAGTGTTTGTCGCACGAACGATAGTGAGTGCAACAGTTTTCACGAGTGTCATAATAAGATTATCCACGAGTTGATACAACACTTTATGGCATCTTAGCATTATAAATTGCAGGAAATAAATTATGAAATAGGGATCCATAACCAGCAAAGTCTTCATATGTTCGAATCGATTCGTTGCGCCTGGCATTGACACTGAATAAAGAAAAATGTATGATGTTGCAGGTTATGTTACAAATGTTCCTTTATTTTGTTAATATAGTTTCTGTGAACCACAGAACTGGTTTATGTGATGTTACAAAAGTGATACAAAATTGTTAAAGATTGGAAATAAATGATACGTTACCTTCTATCCTGCATTTCATTTCTTGTTACGTCGCGCGTAGAAGCTGTAAGTAAGATAGCAAGCGTACCGATATTGCGTCATAGAGAATACGTCATTGCTTTTATTGGCACGCGTGCTATAATAGGCGATTATGCACGATATCGGATATAGTAACAATCTGTTTATAATGCTAGGATGGCTTAAAGCATATTTTGTTGTCTTTAAGCATTCTAGTGCTTAAACCAAGATTAAGAACACGGAAAATAGAAAGAAAAAATGGAATACAGAAGAAAAGCAGTCATTGAAATATATTAGGCCTACAGTTACATTTTATTTTCTGCAATCTGACAACTGAGTATTGTCGACGAATCATTGTGGACGATTCCGTGGCACTCAACAAAGCACTCTATAATTAAATGCATTGTTGATCCTTGATATAAAAATGAGCTTCTCATCAATTAAAGATTCTTGTGAACAATAGCAGCCGCGCGCAGTGGCATCGTGATATAATAATAATAATAATAATAATAATAATAATAATAATAATAATAATAATGCCTTTATTTAAACTGGCAGATTTAAGGCCGTAGGTCCTTCTCTTACACTCATCCAGGTTTAAGACTTGCTTACATAGTTGAACATACAACTGAATCGGATTTAAGAAATTACATACAGATACGATATACACAATGAGATCAAAAGAGGCAGTTTAATGAAAATTTACCCAATAAAATAAAAATAAACACAGTGGAATACATATTAATGTTGTTAGAATCAAATACGAATCATATAAAATCAGAAACCGATAATTCAATAAAATGTGCACAATAAAACAAAAATTAACACATTGGAATACATATTTGTATTAAATTACAAGCAAGTACGATTCACATAATTAAACCAGAAACCGACAATTGAATAAAATGTGCACAATAAAAAATAATAAACAAATATAGTGGAACACATATTGGTGTTAAGTGATAAATAAACACGATTTACATGATAAAGTCATAAACAAACATTTGAATAAAGATTACACAAAAATGAACACTGCGGTGAACATATGAACATTAAATTAGAAGAAAATACTGTATTACTTACATAGTAACATTATAAAAGACAATTGAATTAATTATACATAATAAAAATACGAAACAAAAAATAAAGATAAACACATTGGAATATAGTGAATTAAATATTTGTAACGCGTTAGATCTGGTAACTCATCATAAGATATTCTTCTAATTTATATTTAAAAGAATTCAAAGTTCGGCAGCGCTTGATTTCAGGCGGCACAGAATTTCAGTAACGAGAAGTAGCAATAGTGAAAGATTTTTTTAGTTAGTTATTTAACGACGCTGTATCAACTACTAGGTTATTTAGCGTCGATGAGATTGGTGATAGTGAGATAATATTTTGCGAGATGAAACCGAGGATTCGCCATAGATTACCTGGCATTCACCTTAAGCCTTAACCGACTGAGCCACGCCGGTGGCTGCAATAGTGAAAGATGAGGAATACAAAGATGATGTGTGAAATGGAATATCTAGCGTGTTAGCCTATTGTGACCGAGTATTTAAAGTATGATATCGAGAAAGATTGTGGAATCGAACAAATAAGTAATGGGGGGCAGAAGTGTAAAAAATTCGGTATAAGAGATAAAGACACTACGTAGTACATTAGGCCTACTATATACTATACAGGGCGATTCAGTGACTATGTTACAAACTCTTAGGGATGATAGAGGAGATCATTATTAACAACTTTTATATAGGAACCTATGTCCGGAAACATTCCGTTTGGTAGTTACAAGCCTAGATATGATAGTCAGTGATACCAGCTAGAATCAAATTCAAGGCCATCCTTTTGAAGTTTTGTTGCAGACAACCTGTTCCTGCAAATGTTGGTGATTTCTCATAAACATGGTATAACCTAGTTGGCATCTTAAATTATATTTTGACTGATTGAACCTTGCAAACTTTCCTTCCATTGCCTTTTGCTCTTAGTCCATAAATGAAATGCATATCAGCAAGTTGCGAGGAAAGTTGGCAAGTACAAAACAGAAAATAGCATTAACATGCCTATATTTTTTTATTTTATTGGGTTATTTTACGACGCTGTATCAACATCTAGGTTATTTAGCGTCTGAATGATATGAAGGTGATAATGCCGGTGAAATGAGTCCGGGGTCCAGCACCGAAAGTTACCCAGCATTTGCTTCTTTTGGGTTGAGGGAAAACCCCGGAAAAAACCTCAACCAGGTAACTTGCCCCGACCGGGATTCAAACCCGGGCCACCTGGTTTCGCAGCCAGACGTGCTGACCGTTACTCCACAGGTGTGGACACATGCCTATATGCTGGTGCATATTAATATGTGCTAGTTGAGTGGAAGAGAAGGCCTTACGGCCTTAACTCTTCCAGCTAAAATATTATTATTATTATTATTATTATTATTATTATTACTATTATTATTATTATTATTATTATTATTAGATCTATATTTATTCCTTTTCTACTTCTATGTGTATATTAATTTTATACTATACATTGGTTAGATCCAAGCTTGAATATGCATCTGTTGTATGGAACTCCATTACTTCCACTGACGCGGCTAAATTGGAGAATAGTCAAAGAAAATTTACTTCCTTGTGTTCTTATAGATTTTTACCAAATTCCGATGATTATAAACATGATATTAACTGTAACAACACTGTAGTTTATTTGTCAGACGTCAAGATCTTGATTATTTATTTTTTTGTAAAGTCATTAAGGGTGATACAGATTGTGAATCATTCATAAGCAATATCAGTCTTCATATTCCTGCTAAGAGTTTAAGATTTCATAATTTTTTTTATAATAGAAATTCTAAATCTCTCTCTCCGGTCTGCAGATGTATAAAATATGCTAATTTGCATGGATTGAACTTGGATCCATTTAATGTGTAGTATATACTTTTTGAGTTTTATATCAGTTGTTATTAATTCATGCCTTGTTTAGATATATATTATAATATTCTCGCCATCTTGTACATCTTTGTAATACTATTTATATGATTCCATTCTTCATTTATAGGCTATGATTCCATTCTTTCATTTGCAATTATCATCTCATTTAACTGCCATTAGTTTAATAATTCCAAATATGTTGATAAAGCGTCGTAAAATAACCTACTAAAATAGAAATAAAGTGAAAATAAAATTTTTAATAATTATTCATATCATTGCTATTGTTTTTGTTTTATGTCTTTGTGCTGAACTATAATTGGCCACCGGCTATTGTACAGCACATTAAATATAAGTAAATAAATAAATAAATAAATCATTATTATTATTATTATTATTATTATTATTACTGGCAAGCGGCGAATTTCGAGTTTAGCAAGCACAAAGAAGTCTCTCAACGCTTCCTCTTAGCTACAGCTCCGATCATATTGTAGCTTTCTCGTGACATCTGTCAAAACCCTACGCAGGTGCGAAGTAGAAATAAGGCGGCTTCTTGTTCTGATTATCGGTTCTTTTAATCTCAACTTTCATCCACCATAACGTCCCAAAGTCAGCAATGCATTTATAATATGGAGTGCTTTGTTGATTGTCGCGGAATTGTTTACAATGATTCGCCGACAACTGCGTACTGCCAGCATGTTGTGAGATTGCAATAAATAAATTATAACTCCTGTAATGTGTTTCTTCTTCTGTATTCCTTTTTTTAAATCTCGGTTTAGGCATCAGATTGCTAAAAAAAAAAAATAACAAGATACGCTTTAAAGCGCGCTAAAAGCTGAAATATGCATATATATGCACTACAAAATCTTTACCTTTAGTTAAAAATAATTTGAAATGGATTTCTATAATGGTATGTTCTGCAAATAGGGAATAAAACATTCAAATTTGCTAAAATCCACCTCATAGTACTAAATAATGAAGGAAAAGGTTTTTACTATGGTTGAGAATCAGTTTGGTGATGCTTTTTTGTAAGTTCCAAATGTGACAGAACTTACAAATCACTGGCTAAATGCTATTATGCATTTATATAGGCCTAGTACTAACTCTGAAAAATACGAGTATGATAGAGTCAAGTGAAGATATATAAATTAAACATAACAATATTGCCACACGATGTCTGACTTTTCCGGTTAACTGACTTCTGCCGCATCCGGTATTTCAGGAAAGTTTTCCTCAGTTGAGAATCAACATAGGTATGAACAATTTGAAAAAAAAAAATCGACACGTGCATAGATTTACTACCGGTATGTTGTTTATCTTTATGTAGAACTACCTGTGTGTGAAAGTGTCGAGCTGCTGTCGCAACCGACAAATCTGCTTTTACGACTGTTCTTTTACTTCCCTTATTCTCCTTGTCTTCCTTTGTTCTCTTTGTCTTTCCATGTTCCCCTTGTCTTCCTCTTGTTCCCCTTGCCTTCCCCTCATTCTCCTTGTCTTCCCTCATTTTCTTGTATTTCTCGTTCTCCTTTTATCCCCTTTTTTCCTTGTATTCCCTCTTACTCTTTGTCTCCCCCTTAATCTCCTTGTATTCATCTTAATTCCTTATATTCCATTATTCTCCTTGTATTCATCCTATTTTCCTTAAATTCCCTTATTCTCCTTATATTCTCATTGTTCTCCTTCCCTGTCTTCCCCTTGTTCTCCCTGTATTCCTTTTGTACATCTTGTATTCTCCTTGTATTCTTATTTTATTCCCTTTGGTTTCTTTGTATTCACCTTGTTGTCATATTCCCCTTTTCTCTTTGTATTCCCCTTGTTCTCCTTCTATTTCCCATGGTCTCTTTGTATTAACCTCGTCCTTGTATGCCCCTTGTTCTCCTTTATCCCCCTGTTCTCCTTGTATTTCCCTTGTTCTCTTTGTATCCTCCTCTTCCTTGTCTTCCCCTTGTTCTTTTGTCCTTGTTCTCCTTTTTAGGGTTGCCAGATTTTAAAAATATCAAATAGGGACATTTTACTGCAGTTGATATACAAGCGACTTAATGTGTGGACAGGATAATTTATTAAATACTTACTTTTTCAACGTTTTAATGAATATTTACCATTACATATGCTATAATTTATTATACTGTGTCATTTAATGTGAAAATTTAATTACAGTAGGCCCATATTTAAAAATTACATTTTTGTTAAGTAACATTTACACATTAAATATCAAAATATAAACTTACAGTGGTCGGAGAGGAGCCTATTCTCTTAAATTTGCATCTCTCTCAAGTCTGAACACGGTACGTGCTACATTTGTTTCGCGTCGTGCACGAATTTAAATTCCGCCTAGGAATAGCTAATATCACAGTCTAGTATATTATACAGTCACGAAGCTTGAGTTGTGAGCGTGCTAGGAACAATGGACTGTGCCGGTATTATTTCGCATTGTCTGTAACGAGGCGACATTAGCGATCCTAGTGGTTAGCAACTATCATATTTACTACGTATTGAGCTTCGTGACTGTATATACTACACTGTGCTAATATCTTACAAAAACGGAACATTCTGCGTCCCGCGATGGGTATGAGCGCGACACGGAAAAATTTCTTGAAAATCGGGAATGTCCCGCCATATCGGGACATCTGGCAACCCTACTCCTTTTATTTCTTTATATCCCTTGTTCTCTAAGGAAGAGACTAGTGAAGTGCTTTGTATGGAGTGTGGCATTGTATGGGGCAGAAACATGGACATTACGACGAAGTGAAGAGAAGCGAATAGAAGCATTGAAATGTGGATATGGAGAAGAATGGAACATGTGAGGTGGACAGACAGAATAAGAAATGAAGCTGTGTTGGAAAGAGTGGGTGAAGAAAGAATGATGCTGAAACTGATCAGGAAGAGGAAAAGGAATTGGTTGGGTCACTGGCTGAGAAGAAACTACCTACTGAAGGATGCCCTGGAAGGAATGGTGAACGGGAGTAGAGTTCGGGGTAGAAGAATATATCAGAAGATAGACGACATTAAGATATATGGATCATATGAGGAAACAAAAAATAAAGGCAGAAAATAAGAAAGACTGGAGAAAGCTGGGTTTGCAGTGAAAGACCTGCCCTTGAGCAGAACACTAAATGAATGACTCCCTGTTCTCTTTGTATCCCATTGTTCTCCTTGTTCTACTCCTGTTCTACTCCCTTGTTCTCCTTGTTCTTTTATTCACGTTGATAGCAGCGAGAGGAGGTGCATTTTTTCGTGACGGTTAATTCCAAAATTAGCCCACCTACAGGAGTTCTACGTCAAAAAATTCAGAAAGGAAGTTTATTCCTCGGCTTTCCTGTCTTTCAATTGGAAAAATGCCTGCCACAATGGGACGAGAGTACAATTTTTACTTCTCTATCGGGAATCGAAACAATGTCCGCTAGATTTATAGAAAAAACTACAGCGCGTATCATGAAATTTCATATCGGTTTTCCTTATGTTTAGGCCTATTTAATTTCTTTATTCAAAATAAATCGAAATGAGAGAATGAACACTGGACCAACGTTTCAAAGAAAACAGTTGCGTCATATGATGACAAATGTGAGCAGCTAGATACCAAAGTTCTGAAGATTGTTTATAAATTTGGCGCCATTATGCTATATCTGATAATAGTGAAATATGGGCATTCTAGGATTCTTAACGATCGTGTTATAAAAAAGAAAGCAGCATGGTGTTGCCCTGGGATACTTATCATAACAGTAACATAACATAAGTAGTAAAAACATGTGTGTGCTGTTTAAGCTTACCTACGTAACCCTGAACGGTTCCCACACAGACACCTGTCATCAGGACCATCACAAGAATCATTCTCAACGACGTCCTGCACTTCTTCAGCTTCGTCATTTTCCTGACCCACTGACCCCGATGCGTCCCTCTGCTTGCTAGCACCTCACACTTATCCTCGTCATTGTCAAAAATTGAGGTAATTAACTTTTGTTCTTTACATTCACTTAATTTCAACAATTCAACAAATGTCGTCTGATACTCACGTACACTTCATTAATGTTTACATCAGTGTTTTTCTTTTTTGCACTAACAATGTATTTCAATTCAATTTTTACCCACACAACACTTAAATACTCGTCATTTTCGTAAATTTGAGGTTGTAAATTTTTATACTAAACTCAGTAAGAATTTAAACAATCGAAGTCATATGTTTCTATGCGTTTTTTATAAACGTATACATTTAACAATCTTTATGTAGTATCTATTTGTATACACTAGCAATGTGTTTCTACTCGATGTCTACACACGATGCTGAAATAGTGTCATTGGAAGATGTTTTGAACAACTTTTATATCACTACATCACTAAATTACGTCATTCAAGAGATCATGATTCGTTTGTTGCACTGCGAAAACGGAACGACGACGAAGCACCAACGGACGAGAGAGAGCTGTACCGATATACACAAGCGCAGGTCTAACAGAATTCTACGATTACCGTCACACTGTTACAG
Organism: Periplaneta americana; assembly: GCF_040183065.1. Taxonomy (NCBI): domain Eukaryota; kingdom Metazoa; phylum Arthropoda; class Insecta; order Blattodea; family Blattidae; genus Periplaneta; species Periplaneta americana. The sequence goes on along the minus strand of NC_091123.1, from coordinate 139,768,940 downwards.
ATCGATAACTTGCAGACCGTGCGTACGTCCGCCTTTCTCTGCGGCTACCCGTGCACTGACTGCTACTTGAAACCTCCCCAGTTCCCTACTCACTCTCCGCCAAGCTATAGCGACACAATATACTGTACCACCCCTAACACATCCCCTCCCTTCAAGGAACCAACGGTGTATTATTGACGCAACTGTGTTCCTTCTCTCTTCTACCCCATATCTCTTGCTCTAGTTAAACTCATTTCTATACATATTAAAAAGGCACGATATTTAGATTTTTCCCTTTGCTGACACTTGGGACATAATAGCCGACAAAGTGAGAGAGATCGCAAAGAACAAAAATTCAAATTAATGACGTAGACGCTGAGAATAAAACATGTAAATATCAACAATAAAAGGAAGATAATAGCATTCTATAGTAAAGGCTTTTCTTCATTTAATGACACTGTTTCCAGTACCTGTAATTTGGGTCGAAACAGAGGCACAGAGATCAAAAACGGGACTAGTCATGCAGAGGTGATTTTGAGAAAAAAAAGAACTACACAAACTGCATTGTACTTGCTTTAACCATTGCTTTTGGTTTTGTTGCCTTACACTTGGCCACATATTCTTGCCCCACAAGGACTTAATCTTTGTTAGAAACAGAACAGATTGGTATTGATAATTTTCACTCAACCTATTCAGTCCTGCCGGTCCTTCATATTCCTGTATTTGGACCAACAGTCCCTTCCTTACAATACTTACAACATTAAACATTAATGATGAAGGATGGGTGGAGCGGAGAAAAATTCTCTGTGGCACCGGGACTCGAACCCAGGTTTCCAGCTCTACGTGCTGACGTTTTATCCACTAAGCTACACCGGATTCCAGTTCCGATGCCGGATTGAATCCTCTCAGTTTAAGCTCCACCTCTTAGTTTCCCTTTACTGGCCAACCCTCATGCACTGTGTCATAGATGTGTGACAGTTTCACAATGTCCAACACACTATGTGCAGACCTGCAGAGGTACACTCATTCCGTCAGATCCCGGCCACTTAGTCACTCGTAATGAGTGCACCTCTGCACATAATGTGTTGGACATTGTACCACTATCACATAATCACTTAGTGATTTAAGACAGCGCTCATTCCGTCGGATCGCGGCCACTTAGTCACTCCTAATGAGTGCACATCTGCACATAATGTGTTGGACATTGTGCCACCATCACATAATCACTTAGTGATTTAAGACGGCGCTCATTCCGTCGGACCCGGCCACTTAGTCACACGTAATGAGTGCACCTCTGCACATAATGTGTTGGACATTGTGCCACTGTCGTATAATCACTTAGTGATTTAAGACGGCGCTCATTCCGTCGGACCCGGCCACTTAGTCACTCGTAATGAGTGCACCTCTGCACATAATGTGTTGGACATTGTGCCACTGTCGTATAATCACTTAGTGATTTAAGACGGCGCTCATTCCGTCGGACCCGGCCACTTAGTCACTCGTAATGAGTGCACCTCTGCACATAATGTGTTGGACATTGTGCCACTGTCGTATAATCACTTAGTGATACAAGACGGCGCTCATTCAGCCGGATCCCGGCCACTTAATCACTCGTAATGAGTGCATCTCTGCACATAATGTGTTGGACATTGTGCCACTGTCACATAATCACTTAGTGATACAAGACGGCGCTCATTCCGCCGGATCCCGGGCACTTAGTCACCCCTAATGAGTGCACCTCTGCACATAATGTGTTGGATATTGTGCAACTATCACATAATCAATTTGTGATTTTTAGACGGCGCTCACTCCGTCGGATCCCGGGCACTAAGTCACTCCTAATGAGTGCACCTCTGCACATAGTGTGTTGGACATTGTGCAACTATCACATAATCACTTATTGATTTAAGACGACGGTCATTCCGTCGGATCCCGGCCACTTAGTCTCTCGTAATGAGTGCATCTTTGCACATAATGTGTTGGATATTGTGCCACTGTCACATAATCACTTATTGATTTAAGACGACGCTCATTCCGTCGGATCCCGGCCACTTAGTCACTCGTAATGAGTGCACCTCTGCACATAATGTGTTGCACATTGCGCCACTGTCACACATCTGTGACACAGTGCATGAGGGTTGGCCACTAAAGAGAAACTAAGAAGTGGAACTTAAAATGAGACGATTCAATCCGGCATCGGAACTGAAATCCGGTGTGGCTTAGTGGATAAAGCGTCAGAACGTAGAGCTGAAAACCCAGGTTCGAGTCCCAGTGCCGGAGAGAATTTTTCTCCGCTCCACCCATCCTTCATTGTATGATAATGCAGAATTCCTGCACGGAAATATCGTACGTACTTCGGTACATCACAATAATATTATACATTAAGACCATAAGAGAAGGGAAGTTCGTACCAAAACAGTAGATTTCAGTTGAGTACAGCGTGGAGTATAGGTGTCACCCATGCCTCACCCGCTCCTGCTAGCTACAGACGATACGCAGTTCACATAAACAACGCATAGTATCATTCTGTGGAGCTGTGTATAGTCGTGAATAATTTGAAGAACTTAATGTTAATACTGTGTATGATTCCAAAAAAGTAAACTCATCTGTTATTAAATAATATGCAAACAGGAGTGTATAACATGTTTATTTTTTCCCGGATTATTCTTCGTTAAATGTTGGTTGAAAGACAAGTTTATTTACCGGCCGTCAATACTTGCTTGTTTGGCTGGCCTGTTGACGTCTAGTGCTGCTATGCATTCGATTGTGTTACAGTCCAAGTTTATTAAACATCAGAATATTTACGATACGAACTTCCTAGCTATCATTACAATAGAAATTAAAAATTTTCTTGAAAACTTACGGATTTAATATTATGTGCTACATATGAGATACACTATTAGATTCACAAAGTGGTTGTTCACCTGATGATAGTAAGAAATACAGTAGCACACTTGAGATTTGCTCCAGTAACGTCTTCTGATATAGAACGAATATTAGAGTACAAATATTGTTTTTTTTCTAAACATAAAATGATATTTATTTTGATAAAATGTAAATGTTAATTGTTATTTGTTATAATGAGGCTGGAATCATAATTTTACGCTTTGTATGTTATTTTTAATGTATGGGTAAATTATCTATAATATAATTTGAACTGGTAATGGAAATTACGAGAAAACGGCTGAACGGATTTTAATAAATGACCCCTCATTTTGAAGCTTGGAACCCAAAGTTTTTCAGAAAACTAGTAGTTTTCAGTGAAATGTCAATTTTCCTACATCATTTTCCTATTTTCCAAAATCCATCTTTCGTCAGTTTTGAGAACTAATTATTGCATTTCAGAATAAAACAAAACACACACTACAATAAGCAATAGACTATTACACGAAGGTAATGACCTACAGGATATTGCTGGCATATTTAGAGCTCAAATTCAATTAGTTATTAAAAACTTCAAGAATTACTAAAATTAATTTACAGCTCTGATTCTGTGGTGTGTAATTTTCTGAGTACTACTATGTATTGGATATTAAAATCTACAAAAATTGAGGTTGATGACATTATTAATTCTCATTAGAAATTAAACATTATTATAGTTAATGCCATGATGTGACTATTTTTCATTAATTATACATATTAATGCTATATTGATGACATGAAAATGAAACGTTTTGGGCTTATGTAAGTACATGTAGAGAATATCTTAAATTAAAACTTCATTTCTATAATTTAGATCTTCATTTCTATAATTTAATGAGTGGCGGCTACATAACATATACATATATATATATATATATATATATATATATATATATATATATATATATATATATATATAACTACAAAATTTACGTAAGATAATATTGTTATTAAAAATCAAATATTTTTATAGTTATTAATCAAGTGGGGTTGGGTTTTTTTCATATACATAATGGCGGTGTGATGTAGATATTTATATGCGTTAATCTCTTCAGCATTGGCTCGAGAGAGCGCAAAAATTACAGTTTCTAAGGAAAGACCAAAAGATATTACTTACTGATAAAATTAGAGGCCTACAAAATTTTGTAATCTCCCGATCATTTCAGCAAGATCTCTTAGCAGGATAAAATGATTTTACCCTCTACATTTCAAGCTCTACATGCAGCAGCTATACCAAGATGCTATGTCTATTGTTCGAAAGCATAGCAAACCTTAACTTTCACTTACAATTCACAACTACCTCAATATAGCTATTGCTTTACTCCCACATGAAAAACCCACTGATCGTCCTGACATTGTTACTTGCGTTTTCGTGTTGAAACTCGAAAACGGAAGGTGGATAGGTTCAAGAAAAAGTATTTGGCATGAAAAACATTCAGAGGGAGTATGTTTCATTACTATGCAAGAAAATAACTTTCAAAATATCTGGTATTATTCAATGAAAATAAATCGGCAAATTTTTTATTTGAACGTCTAATGAACTTATTTTGCAGCATTTTCTGTACAAGCCACTAGTTTTAGATTGAAAGTTAAGAGGTTTATAATTACAAATTAACGTTTATTTTATTATTCGTTTATTGTTTTCTTGTTCTAAGGCCGTGGATGATTGGAGCACAAGTTTGGTTACCATCCGGCTGTACATGTTTGTCTTTCTGGTTCATTGACATTGAGAGCTGAGCTACTACTTTTCATTCGGTTAAGATGTAGTCCAAGCTCACACAATATAACAGTTTCAGTACCAACTTCCTAGCTCTGTATGAGTCCAGGACTGGCGGTTTCGGAACCCAAAAAAAGAAAAAAAAAAAAAAGAACAAGTTATGTGCACACAGGGTTGTGACTACTGGTCTACGTCATGCAGTCCTTGTTTACATTGAGCATAAGATAACCACCGATTACATGATCTTATGGAGATGGTGTTATATGAAGGTACTGGGAGTTCAATTGTTCAGAGCACATAACGGAAACAATATGCTCCACGAATAAAATATATTAAGTAAAATATTGTGAAAGAACTGGACAGGAAGCAATTCAGTGCAAAGTTTGTCGTTCAGTTACAAGAGAACGAAAACGCAAATATATAGGCCCATTATAATACTTAAATATATGTTATGCTCGACCATGTCGAAATGTAGTAATTATACACCTGGTAGCAGTTCTTTAATGCATGTCATTAAAGTACGCCTATTCATTAAAGTTCAGGTTTTCGATTATTCTCGGATATGCAATTGAAAGACAACGAGGGAAACGTCACGGAGGCTGGAAATCCAATACTGTCGCAGAAGGTTATGTTCTGTTACTATAATAATTAGCGTTAATTGTAAATAATATTCAAATAAATTCAATTTGTCATCTCGTTTTTCAATTCTAAATCAATTTCCAGGTTATATAAAAATTAGTTCATGTTCTTCTCTGGATTACATCAAGGTCAATGACATTATTGTTCCTCGGAAAAAATCAATACTTTCGCGTCTGCGCACATCTCACAATTTACGAGCTATGCACAAGGTCACTTCCGATCTTCAGTCAGATACGAATAAAATGAATACTTCTGAATAATTTCAAGTTAGAAATATGGTCGAGCATAAAAAGTCGTATTAAACTTGCCTATACTGGTAATTAAGACGCTCATATGAAAATTATGAAACTCGCTTGCGCTCGTTTCATAAACAAACATACTCGCGTCTTAATTACTATCATTATAGGCTCGTTGCATAATGTACTATTTGTTGTTGTACTTTTTATTAATAATTAAGTAAGGCACTTTGAAGCTTTAACATTATTTTAAATGATAAGACTCAATGGATAATAATCTAGTAAATAACTCAAATTATTTTGTTAAGAAATTTAATGTGTTGCGTAAATTCCAAAGATTCGCGTTACTGACTGCACGAAACAATTTATTGTATACAACATAAATATATGTATATTGTATGGGAGAGGATATGCCTTTTTTTAAATCGAGGTACGCCAGGCGAAAATCTTGGGGTAGCATACCGCCTCTGGTTTTTTCCTACTTCCCTCACTGTATATATATATATATATATATATATATATATATATATGTGTGTGTGTGTGTGTGTGTATTACCGCAAGATTTTCGCCTGGCATACCTCGATTTAAGGGGAGAGGATGGTATTTTTGGTGAAAAATGAGTAAATTATCAAAAAAAAATTCTTTAAAATACTCTGTGATATGTGTGGAATGCATAGCATAACATTTTGTGGGTATTTGTGCCCTTATCGGATGTTGAGTCGCCATTCTTAAACTTCCTGTGTTATGGATTTTTAAATCACGTGCCCAGTTTTGTTGTTGTTTCTGGTAAGCTAAATTAAATTAATTTTTTTTTCTTTAAAATACTCTTTGATATGTGTGGAATGCATTGCATAACATTTTGTGGGTATTTGTGCCCTTATCGGATGTTCAGACGCCATTTTTAAACTTCCTGCGCTATGGATTTTTAAATCACATGCCCCCTTTTATCGGTTTCTAGTAACTTCATTTTTTTTGTCACATTGCCAGACATAAATGGATATAATTTTTGAACTATTAAAGATACATGCATGAAATTTAGAACACACATTTTTTAGACTATTAGAGAACTTTTCTCTGTAACAGAATTTTGTTATTTGATTTCATTTTAAAAATACGTCCGTTTGTTTGCAAGAAAGGAAATCAGAAAAGTGTTATTAAATTTTAATTGTTTATTTTACAAACGTAGGGACTAATATCAAAATTCTGTTACAGACAGTTTGTAGAACATGCTTTTGCAAATACATTGCAAAAAACTGTTTGAATCTATCTTTAAAAACGGTTTAGACATATCGCTTTTAGTACAATCCTGCATTGGGTATATTTTTTCCAAATTTGGGCCCCCAAATAATTTTTTTTTTCAAAATATTTACATTTGATTGTGTTGCTACAGCTATGAGCTCTCTACATACAAAAAATTAATATTTTACACCAAAGAGGGAAAAAGTTTAAAAAAATTCCATCCTCTCCCCTTAAAAAAGGCATTACCCTCTCCTTTACAACATACACATATTTATGTTGTATACAATAAATTGTTTCGTGCAGTCAGTAACGCGAATCTTTGGAGTTTACGCAACACATTAAATTCCTTAACAAAATAATTTCAGTTATTTACTAGATTATTATCCATTGAGTCTTATCATTTAAAATAATGTTGAAGCTTCAAAGTGCCTTACTTAATTATTAATAAAATGTGCAACAACAAAAATTACATAGTCACTAAATTGGCAACAATGGCCACTACAAGCTACATACCACAGCCTTCTATACTTGAAATACTACCCTTGTAAGCATTCCAGGGTTGACTTATCAAATAAACGTGTCTAAATATACGTTGAATTCAGTTCCAGAAGGCTGTGGTTTAGATTTACGAAAAAACAGATAGTATTCTTTGCTGTGAAGAAATTTATAAACATATCTTTACGAATCACATTTTTTTTCAGTGACGGTATGTCATTTTTGACTAACGGTATGGTTTCTAGCCATGGTTTCTAGCCATATTCCATACCGGCGCAAACTTAGTCTCACGTCCCTCACTTTACGGTATATATATATATATATATATATATATATATATATATATATATATATAGCATTTTCAAATGTTCAACATTTGAAGTTCTATAAGTATACAAACACCAGTCTTTTCATGGTGCAATCATTTATAGAATAGAGGGATATGGAAAAACATCGAATTCCAATCGTAATCCATTTCGAAAATGTGTGTACATCGGTTTTTCAGAAATTCGACTCTTCACTTGTAGATAAATTATACATCACATAATTTTTAAATTATTCATAATTATGTTGTTCTTTAAATATGTAGATATGTAAATAAGGTATGTAGAGATTTAATGTTATTTCAAGTTATGTATCCTTACAAGGATGTGCAACTTAGCCTTGACTACCTATTTTACGAACAACTTGTAGTCTGCGTAACTAGTAGGTATGTAGTTGTAGCCTCCTAGAACTGTTCGTGCATACAGCCGATAGTCCACCGGAGCATACACACCTTTGTTTAAATGACCGTCTGCTCATGCCACGCGACCAACACCTAGAATGCTATAGTAAATGTACCATTAACCTCACGTCCATGGGACCGAAACCGTCAGATTCAGACATCAAATTGTTATAAGTAATTGCACAGTAAAATAACAACGAAATAGTAAAATAACAAGGCCAAAGCCCTCAACGACAGTAAAATGGCGGAAGAGACAACCCTGCTCAAGGGGATCATAGGCTACATGAGCAAACAAGTCTGGAGGTTTTGAGGAGACAGTATAAGGGTACAGTACATCAGTTATTCATAGATTTCAAAAAGGTGTATGACTCAGTTAAGAGAGAAGTTTTATATAATATTCTTATTGAATTTGGTATTCCCAAGAAACTAGTTCGATTAATTAAAATGTGTCTCAATTAAACTTACAGCAGAGTCCGTATAGGCAAGCTTCTATCTGATGCTTTTCCAATTCACTGGGGCTAAAGCAGGGAGATGCACTATCACCTTTACTTTTTAACTTTGCTCTAGAATATGCCATTAGGAAAGTTCAGGATAACAGAGAGAGTTTGGAATTGAACGGGTTACATCAGCTTCTTGTCTATGCGGATGACGTGAATATGTTAGGAGAAAATCCACAAACGATTAGGGAAAACACGGGAATTTTACTTGAAGCAAGTAAAGAGATAGGGTTGGAAGTAAATCCCGAAAAGACTAAGTATATGATTATGCCTCGTGATCAGAATATTGTACGAAATGGAACTATAAAAGTTGGAGATTTATCCTTCGAAGAGGTGGAAAAATTCAAATATCTTGGAGGAACAGTAACAAATGTAAATGACACTCGGGAGGAAATTAAACGCAGAATAAATATGGGAAATGCGTGTTATTATTCGGTTGAGAAGCTTTTGTCATCCAGTCTGCTGTCAAAAAATCTGAAAGTTAGAATTTATAAAACAGTTATATTACCGTTTGTTCTGTATGGTTGTGAAACTTGGACTCTCACTTTGAGAGAGGAACAGAGATTGAGGGTTTTTGAGAATAAGGTTCTTAGGAAAATATTTGAGGCTAAGAGAGATGAAGTTAGAGGAGAATGGAGAAAGTTACACAACGCAGAGCTGCACGCATTGTATCCTTCACCTGACATAATTAGGAACATAAAATCCAGACGTTTGAGATGGGCAGGGCATGTAGCACGTATGGGCGAATCCAGAAATGCATATGGAGTGTTAGTTGGAAGGCCAGAGGGGAAAAGATCTTTGGGGAGGCCGAGACGTAGGTGGGAAGATAATATTAAAATGGATTTGAGGGAGGTGGGATATGATGGTAGAGACTGGATTAATCTTGCTCAGGATAGGGACCAATGGCGGGCTTATGTGAGGGCGGCAATGAACCTCCGGGTTCCTTAAAAGCCAGTAAGTAAGTAAGTAAGTCCCTAATTTTCTAGAGCTTCTTCAGTGGAACAGCGTAACCCGGAGTGAGACTAGTGGCCAACAGGCTTGGAGCTCACATATTTAGTTTTGTACAGCCCCCAACCCCTTGCAAGGACGCGTTGTGCGTACCTTTTAAATTTGTCCTCCCAATTCTCTTTCGATTTTTCGATTTTCGAAGTCCCTCCACTAGAACACTCAACATGGATTTGTGTCCCTACTTGAGGAATTTTCTTCTTTATATTCCGTAAATCTAAGATACGGGGCTCATATATTTATTTCACTCCATCAAAAAACAATGTGACGGATTTTATTTCTCTTTAAAATCCACTGTCCTCGGTTGGATGTGAACGGGAAACGCTTAGCTTGATATCCGCGAGACCACCGAGGATGACAATCTTCATGTGACTGGTTGAGGGTCTAAAGTGGCTTCAAATTCACTTTCAAATTCAAATCATTAATGTCAGAGTTTACTAACATTTTACGAAAATAATTATCTGTTTCACAATCATTGAATATTGTTAATATGATTACTCGGAGGTGGGAAGGCGAACTCTAGCCCTAAGTCCAGCTGAGAGAACTGCATTACGCTGAAACCCAACTACGGCATTCTCATTCTTACCTGCACCAGCTGACTACATTAAGGTTCGTTTATGGGTCGTATTCATAGACAAGACTTTGGAAAGTACAAAGTCACCATTTTCCTATTCACAGTCGACACTTTGAGGAAAGTAAACTTCAATCGTGACTTGACTTCGAAGTCGCCGAAAATCTAGACTTTGACTTTGACTTTCGTTTGTGGACAAAAGGAAAATGATTGATATTTGGGAAATTGTTGAATTTGCCGAGAATGTTGAAGACATCTAGGAGATTATTAAAGTTTCTCATGTTCCTTAGCGTATTATTATAGATTATAAATTCAAATCAAGGTACAGATTTGATAAACAGACAGTATTAAATATCCTCGTCATGTTTCAACTTTCATTGATGAATAATCAAAGAGGATTATCTATTCCACCATAAATAATACAACTTATTTCATCGCGATTTTAAGCTATAGGTAAGGATTAATAGCTTAATATTGATTCTTACTATTTAATTTTATAGAAGATAGGTTATACAGTTGGAAATGCAGTTAATTTATAATCCTTGCGGTCGTCAAAATAATGTTTTCTACATATTGAGTTCAGATAATTTTTAAGTAGTTTCTGCAGACATGCAGGGAATAACTCTGCCAACTGTCAGCTGGATAATATGTCTCTTTCATAGTCTGTCATTGGTAGAATCTTATCTTCCATATCTTCACAACAAAACTATTTTACACTGGAATAATTTCAGGGCTTAATGTGAAACTAACGTAACTGCAATAGATGTTTTATTCACAACAAAATTCTTAAGAGGCAATTCTATTTCAGATAAACTATACCATCACGTTTTGCAGTTATGAATTGTGTTATATATAAGACTGTTCGAACTGAGTAACGCTTTTTGTGACCAGGTAGAAGAACAAATTATTATCGATTGGTGTAAAGACCTGAAAATGTCATTTTTTGTACTTACGTTAGTTTCACAATAAGCCCTCGAATAATATTATTCTTATGTAAAACTGCAAGAACTATTAACAATTGCTTAACATGTACCGATGTTCAATTGTTTCATTGATTTGTGACATGGATAAATATATAATAGGATGCGAAACTTAATGAGTTTCCCGTAACACATACTAGAGGCGCTGTTGTAGAAATTGATCTTGCTGCCATCTATTTCTGGGAGGAGCGTTATTACATCTAGCAGCGCACCTGGTGACGCAAATGTTAAACTGTGCAGTATTCCCTCCCATCCTCATCGATATTCAAAACTAACCCAATTTAAAATAAAACATTTACGGTTTTATTCCTCACAGCATATTCTACTGAAAATTCTTACCGGAGCCCATAGGAAGATAAAAGAGACGATGTGTTTTACACTACCCGATTAAAATATAACCAGATAGAGACAAAAAATAAAGCAAAAGGTTAGATAATTGGGATTGTATTCTTTGGGTATGAAAAAGTCTGCCAGAACTACTTAGATAGTTCAATTTATTATATTACTATTACTTTACAATACATTCAACAACACTATTTTTATAACGTCCATAAACATCACTGTTTAACATACACTGCTTATACACACACGTATCACTTTATGTTCACTTATTAGCAAGTTTCAGTCCGCCATCTTCGTCTTCGACTCTCCCGTACAGCAATATTTCGAACGGATAAATAGAGAACTCTCGGTAATGTACCCAACACGTAGTTCTAATATTCACTACCTACGACGTTGGGTGCTGATCACCTTATTTCAAACCCCCAAATCCAGATGGTGCTGATCGCAGTTTCGCATCCTATTATATTTTTATCCATGTTTGTGACTCAAAAGATGGCTTTGATTGTGGTAATGCCTACTCTATTTCAACTATCTATTAATTTAATTCGTTTAGAAGGCAGTGATTTTGATTGCCAACATTAGAGCAAGATCGTCAAATCTCGACTTACCGAAGTCAAAGTCAAAGTCTCAGAAGTATTTTCTATGAATAGGACTTTTAACAAAGTTAAACTTTACTACGAAAGTCGACTTTGGGAAGTCTTCATCCAAAGTCTCGTTTATGAATACGGCCCTAAGTATCCAAGTTTCGAACAGGAAACCTCACTCGTCCTTAGACTAACCCGCTCTGTGCGGTGCCAGCTGCTATGCTGTGGAACATCAGACGGAATGATATTAATGCTTTTCAGTCATATGTGACACAGTAGACTTTTCAATGAAAAATTCCAAGCCTAACCGATATCGAAGCCGGACAGCCCGCGTCACAAACTGATGGTCTAGAACACGCAGGTACCGCAGGGACCATTGAACAATAACTTCTGACGGACGTTGTTGAAACTGTTCAATTTTTCTTTACAGTTTTATCTCAGTTCTGACTCAAGAATAACATCTGACGAAACACACCGCTGTGGGGTAACGGTTAGCATGTCTGACCTTGAAACGAGCGGGCCTGGGTTCAGGTATTTTCCGGAGTTTTTCTTCAACCCATTAAAAACAAATTCTGGGAAAATAGACTCATCCCGCTGGTATATCAACAATAATCTCACTAGAGGTTTTGATTTTATCTAGAGAAAATCAAAACTCGAGTGGAATTTAATTGACTATTATAGATTAGAAGAAAGTATATAAAGATTAGAAGTAACGAAGTACTCCAATACAATAAAATATTAATTGACTTACGAAAATAGAACTGTATTCAAATGTATTAGGCCTAATGTACCATCTCAACATTACAAATATTACGCTAGATGGCAGTAGTATGTTATGATTAGCTGTTTTCTTGTTATCAGTTGTGCCAACTATGAAATTTTCATTGAACTCTGTGGACGGTTACTAGTCAAGAAGGCTTTGTTGATTCAGTTTCATTTTTATTGAAACAGTTGCATTCCACTTCAGTTATCCGGATCCCAGTAATGAACGTCGCTTGACAGATGTTTTTCGATAAATCTTAATATTAAACAATCTTTGATACGTGACTATCCATAAAATCATATAGCAAAAGCTATAACATAACCTAAATAATATAAACAAGTGTTAGAAAAGTTTTAATTAGGGATGATGAAATAAACAAGAAATATTTTAATTAACGATGATGAAATAAAAAATAAACATGAATAATTTTAAAAGGAACAATTATTGAAAGTACAATTTTTAAATTTGAAAGTTTTAGTGGTTGGTGGTTCAGTTGATGTTATACTGGACGTGTGCGTAAAAGAAGTGGAACTCGTTGATGTACATGGTTTATTCCTCTACTTATTCAGGATTTCCGAATGGTGCTCTTCATTTATTTGTAAATAGGATTTCAGGGAAGATGCATAGCTATGACCAGTGATCTTTATTAATTCTTGTTCTTGAAAGCCAATGCGAATCATATTTGAAACTGCTGTGAATCGACTGGAGTGGTTTGTAATTTTCTGTTTTTTGACGTCCAGGCCAGTGCAGTTTTAAATGTTGACAAACAAAGAAACAAGTGCTAGGGTAGTGATAAAAACAAACAAATGCAAGGGAAGCGATAAAATTAAACAAATGCTAGGGACGCGATAAAATTGTGCGATAAGCAGCCATGATTGGTTGAAAGACGTCCTTTCGTACCATTTTGTTGGTCAAAAGTAGTATGATGTAGTAAAAGTGTAATTTAACTCAGACGCTAGATAACCATTGCATTTGATAAAAGTCGTAAAATAAACCTTTAAAAATTATCTGACGAGCGTTTTTGAAAATGGCCTCATTTCCTTTACATTTCTATCTCAGGCCTGACTGATGAAGAATATCTTACTAGTCTCATTTCCTTCACATTTTTTATCTCAGTTCTGACTGAAGAATAACAGACATATGACGAACGTTGTTGAAACTGATCATATTTACTTTGTATTTATACCTCAGCTCTGACTGAAGAATAACATCTAATGAACGTTGTTCTTACTTCTGACTGAAGAATAACATCTGACGAACGTACTTGACATTGACCACATTTTCTTTGCATTTCTATCTCTCTTCTGATTGAAGAATAAAATGTAACGAACATAGTTGAAAATATTCACAGTTCCTTTCAATTTCTATCTCAGTTTTAACAGAATAATATCATCCGACGAGCATTGTTGAAACTGGCCACTTTTCCTTTAAATTTTTACCTCTGTTCTGACTGAAGAAGAACGTCTAACAAACGTTTTTCAAACTAGTCTCATTTCCTTCACATGTTTACCTCAGTTCTGACTGAAGAATAACAGACATATGACGAACGTTGTTGAAACTGATCATATTTACTTTGTATTTCTATCTCAGTTTTGACTGAAGAATAACATCTAATGAACGTTGTTCTTACTTCTGACTGAAGAATATCATCTGACGAACGTACTTCACACTGGCCACATTTGCTTTACATTTCTCTCTCTCTCTTCTGCCTGAAGAATAAAAAGTAACGAACATAGTTGAAAATATCCACAGTTCCTTTACATTCTATCTCAGTTTTAACAGAATAGTATCATCCGACAAACATTGTTGAAACTGGCCACATTTGCTTTAAATTTTTACCTCTGTTCTGACTGAAGAAGAACATCTAACAAACGTTGTTCTTACTTCTGACTGAAGAATATCATCTGACGAACGTACTTGACACTGGCCACATTTTCTTTACATTTCTATCTCTCTTCTGACTGAAGAATAAAATGTAACGAACATAGTTGAAAATATCCACAGTTCCTTTACATTTCTATCTCAGTTCTAACTGAATAATATCATCCGACGAGCATTGTTAAAACTGGCCACATTTCCTTTAAATTTTTACCTCTGTTCTGACTGAAGAAGAACATCTAACAAACGTTGTTCTTACTTCTGACTGAAGAATATCATCTAACTAACGTACTTGACACTGGCCACATTTTCTTAACATTTCTATCTCTCTTCTGACTGAAGAATAAAATGTAACGAACATAGTTGAAAATATTCTCAGTTCCTTTACATTTCTATCTCAGTTTTAACAGAATAATATCATCCGACGGGCATTGTTGAAACTGGCCACATTTCCTTTAAATTCTTACCTATGTTCTGACTGAAGAAGAACATCTAACAAACGTTGCTCAAACTAGTCTCATTTCCTTCACATGTTTACCTTAGTTCTGACTGAAGAATATGACGAACGTTGTTGAAACTGATCATATTTACTTTGTATTTATACCTCAGTTCTGACTGAAGAATAACATCTATCGAACATTGTTCTTAGTTCTGACTGAAGAATATCATCTGACGAACGTACTTGACACTGACCACATTTTCTTTACATTTCTACCTCTCTTCTGACTGAAGAATAAAATGTAACGAACATAGTTGAAAATATTCACAGTTCCTTTACATTTCTATCTCAGTTCTAACTGAATAATATCATCCGATGAGCATTGTTAAAACTGGCCGCATTTCCTTTAAATTTTTACCTCTGTTCTGACTGAAGAAGAACATCTAACAAACGTTGTTCAAACTAGTCTCATTTCCTTCACATGTTTACCTCAGTTCTGACTGAAGAATAATAGACATATGACGAACGTTGTTGAAACTGATCATATTTACTTTGTATTTATACTTCAGTTCTGACTGAAGAGGAACATCTAACAAACCTTGTTCAAACTAGTCTCATTTCCTTCACATTTTTACCTCATTGTGATTGAAGAACATCCAACAAACCTTGTTGAAACTGGCCACATTTCCTTACATTTCTGTCTCAGTTCAAACTGAAGAATAATATGACGAACGTTGTTGAATCTGGCTTCATTTCCTATACATTTCTGTCTCAGTTCAAACTGAGGAATAATATGACGAACGTTGTTGAATCTGGCCACATTTCCTTACATTTCTGTCTCAGTTCAAACTGAAGAATAATATGACGAACGTTGTTGAATCTGGCTTCATTTCCTTTACATTTCTGTCTCAGTTCAAACTGAAGAATAATATGACGAACGTTGTTGAATCTGGCCACATTTCCTTACATTTCTGTCTCAGTTCGAACTGAAGAATAATATGACGAACGTTGTTGAATCTGGCTTCATTTCCTTTATATTTCTGAGTTTTGACTGAAGAAAAACATCTCGCTATGTTAGTATAATAATTCAAGAACATTCTGTATATTTCTTGTCATCAATATCACTTTAATATATTTCCATTATTTTTTCCGATATGTAATTGACACCACTAACTCCAGGGGACGAGAGGAAAGGAATGTCTGCTGCAATTTTCATGGGGTACGATCACATTGCAAGAGGCAAGCGGAGCGGGATGTCGAGTGTTCTGCTTCGGAAACACGACACATAGGCAAGTGAGATGAAGCGCAGATATAGCGGAGATGAGTGTCGGTTGAGATCAGTAGGTCTTCTCGGGATGTGTTGCCTTCCATCTTTCATGACGTAGGCTACTAGAATAACTGGAGAATGATTGCGAAATATATATATATATATATATATATATATATATATATATATATATATATATAATTTAGCTAATTAATAACATTTATCACAGAGTACCCCATCTCAACTTCAGTTTTCCAGATTCCCTCTCTGAACGGTAGATGGCAGCAATCGTCTTGTAGGCCTATGTTACACACATTTTAAATTGATTTACTCTATCCTTCTTATTATAAATGCTGATATAGGCCTACATTGGCGTTTTATTTTACAATATTATCCTTTTTTTTAATTTAAAATCAATGTTCTTTATTTAATTTCTATGTTTCGACTATTCGTATAATTATTTATTATCTGGGACCCTCAAGTGATCTTCGTTCCTTTACCCATAGGTAGCGATAATGGAAATCCTTAGTTATCTTAACGTTTTGGAGGAAAATCTACATTTTTTTTTTTAACCAACCTTTTTAAGATATTTATCAGACTACATATGAAAGTAAACTAATATAACCATATATCAGAAACATCAGTTTCACTTTTTCATTCCTTAAAAGATATAATTAATTAAACATTTTTCTATTTCTTCAAAATGCCACATATTTCCTAAATATTTAATCAATCTTGAAATTTCTTTCACTGAGTTATTGCTGTTTATGCGTACAATGCTCTGTACTAGGATTTTGCAGATAACATTATTACAAAGAAAATTTTAGTAAAAAAAAACGCCATTTCAAACCATAATACATACCTAAACCAATGGTTGTTCTGACAACATTTTGATTGCTGAAACAGAAAAAAAAATTATATATATAGGCCTATACAAAATAATTTTTTTTTAATCGTAAAAGTATTTTTTTCTCATATAGCAGAAGCACAGTGTTTTACACATACTAATTTTCATTCTTGTACAAGATACAGTAATGGAGGGAAAAAATGTTGAATATTTCCAAAAAATTTACTGCTGTAAGCTGTACCTAACTCCTTAAACAAACAAAAAATGAAATAATAAACTTCGAAGCAGCAGAAATGAGATTTCTAACGAATACTGTGTATTTTATTGTGTTAAATGAGATGAGAAATTAAGATATCAAGAAGGCAAGTTGACCTTCTTAGCTTAATAAAAATCTACACCACTATAGGAGTAAGTGGAAGAAACCTGAGCGTTCACATGCTATAAACAAATAACTTAATATAAACATATAATATAAAAATATAAATAATACTATTAAAGGTCTTTAAAGAAGAACTGTATGCCTATATAATTTGTTCCAGATTAATTTAGCTAATTAATAACATTTATCACAGAGTACCCCATCTCAACTTCAGTTTTCTAGATTCCCTCTCTGAACGGTAGATGGCAGCAATCGTCTTGTAGGCCTATGTTACACACTTTTTAAATTGATTTACTCTATTCTTCTTATTATACTGCTGATATAGGCCTACATTGGCGTTTTATTTTACAATATTATCCCTTTTTTATTTAAGATCAATTTTCTTATTTTAATTCCTATGTTTCGACTATTCGTATAATTATTTATTGTCTGGGACCCTCAAGTGACCTTCGTTCCTTTACCTATATAGGTAGCTATAATGGAAACTTCAGGTTATCTTAATCGAGGACTAGTTGGATAATTCTCTTGTTTTAATAAATGCGCAGTGTTATTTTTCTCGCTGTGTATTGCGTTCAAATCATTCTAACCTGTGTGATGATTTGTTTATACTTCCCTTTCGTAACTGTAAGTGAATATAAAGTACAAACGTAACTTGGGTGTAAATTTTTCGGACAATTTATATATTCGACTCCCTAACCATTTCTAATGTATATCATTTCACCTTTTAGGTGTATTTCCAAATTATGTAATACGCTTTGTCAAATCTGGCAACCTTTTGGTAAGGGAAGTTAAATTTATTATTATTAAATCCAACAAGTTGGGATAATTAATTGAAAGGAAATGCGAAGCAATCTTCTAATAATGATACGTACACGTATGTTTTTGTCGCATGGTTTGTATACCTGATATAGCCTACTATTAAATGCCTTATTCCGGACAGATAGCAGTTCTGAGTGCGAGGTGCAGCTACTTAGGCGGCTGCTATCTCCGGAAATCCGCGAAACGCTGTAATGTACTGCAATGTATATTGTTGCTGGGCTAGTAAATATTTTTATTAATTAGTGCTGTGTTAAAAGTCAAGGCGTATATTCATTTTTTTTAACTTGGTTGTTTGGTTATATAACGACGCTGTGTCAACTACGAGGTCATTTAGCGTCGATGAAATTGGTCATATCGAGATGGTATTTGGCTATTTGAGGAGGTTTCGCCATAGATTACCTGACATTTGCCTTACGGCTGGGGAAAACCTCGGAAAAACCCTACCAGGTAATCAGCACAAGCGGGAATCGAACTCGCGCCCGACCGCAACTCTGGATCGGCAGGCAAGCGCCTTAGCCAACTGAGCTACACCGGTGCCTATATGTGCTGTTTATAACTCCTACAATTACAGCAATACAAACTGCTCTAAATCGTACTTTCGATTTCCGAAAGATCATAAAACCTGAGTCAACCAATTCTTTAGTAGGCCTAATGTCTTCGTCTGTGTGTTGACAGAAAAATAAAAATTAGCTTTTTTATTTAGGACTAATAAATGAATAGAAGTTGAAATTTATTGGCAATTTTAATGTTTTAGCACATTAAGGTTTACTGTTGTCCACATGCCTTTACTAATTAATACTAGCAACAGATAACTACCAATTTTACATTTGCAGTTGTCAGCAATGCGTATATAAAGCGTTATTGTAAATTCATTCTTAATGTCGGAATTAATTTTGTCTCACTACAACAAAGAAAAAATATCTACCGGTAACAATTAATTACAGAAAATAATACGAAGTGTGCAACATTTCTCATAATATGCAGGTTTGTTATAAAATAATGTTACATTAAATACTATATAACATTTCTTAAGTGTCTCATATCTTATTCCATATTAGTACATACCTCACGTTGTAAATAATAGTTCGATTCTCCGTTAGATGTCAGCTGCGCAACATTTCGCACTCACGTCAATGTTGCTAGTATACAGATGTCCGATATTATTACAGTAAGGTATTTGATACCTTGTCGATACTTTCCCGACTTTGAAGTATTATAATTTAATATAAAATGCGACAACAATTTGGACATTGTTCTAGAATTATTTATTTGCGTTAATTATGCTTTAATGTGGAGTACACAACAATTACCTCAAAAATATTCATTTTGTTTAATGAAATTAATGAATTAATGTGTCTAAAGAAGAATACTCATTTAATTTTAAAGTAATAGAGTAGGCCTAAGTTGAGTTTGATTATGTCATAGAGAAGAAGACAAAATAGAGAGAAGTCTTGACAGCCCTTTTATCCCAAATGACCATTAGAAGAAATTGCAGTTTAGATAAAATCGTATCTTCTCTCACAACATTCAATTGTGGTAATGGCTTTGCAATAATGTAATTGGAGGTCGCTCCATCTCCCTCTAGCATCGGGCTGTGACAGCAATATTCCTTTCCATTTGTGCAAAAGCTTTTAACAGAATAATTTGATTGCTAACACCTGAGGTGGATGAAGACCATAAAATGTATGTACACATGTAGTCTATAAGGTCATTCGTTATCTCGTGAAACCAAATGCATACGTGTTCCGTAGGTCATAGTACGAATTCCATGGTGTGGGTAAGTGGGCTAGCTAGTTGCAAGTGGAAGCATAGCTAGGGAGAGAAGCTTCTTAGTTCACTTTCTTCTTCCTCTTACGCGTAAGTAGATTTCACAAACTAACGAATGACCTATACCGATGATCGCGGTGTGTGTGTGTGTATATATATATATATATATATATATATATATATATATATATATATATATATATATATATAAAAGGATTAAAAACAGAACATGACGATCAATATTTAAGAGCGATAAAAGTCCTTTACTATAGTTTCCTTAAGAAAATGAAAACAACAAAGCTATATATGAAATAACCCAATTTCTGAAAGACATCGATTCAGGCAAAATTTTGCCGACTATTTCTCCTTCATACAAAATATTATTTCTTCTCATCATTATCATCACATATCATCCTAGGCCTATATGATTTCAGTAACTATTCATAGTCTATCAATGACTATGATCGATCCAGGCAAAATTTACCAACAATTTCTCATTCATTCAAAATATAAATCTCTTCTAGTAACTGTCTTCACATATCGTCCTATATGATCTATGACTATGATTGATCCAAGCAAAATTTACCAAACTTTTATATATATATATATATATATTTATATATATATATATATACGTGGTACAGTCATTAAGTTCTAATACTGAGCGCATAGTGGCGTTGTGATGCAGTATAGCGCTTAGGTGGCGCCATGGTATGATACCTTGTCAGTTAGTCTCTCGACCCAACAAGAGACAGTTGAGTGCATGCACTGTAATCAGAACTACAGTGTTTGTTGTGACGGTGATTTGAATGCGCGCGTCGGAATTCGAGTATGTTGCAGTTTGAGCAACGGGCAAACGTCACGTTCTGTCAGAAATTAGGCGAAACTGCTATAACCGATCATAACTGGGTACGAAACATGGTGTTTCCTTTACGATCCGCAACTGAAGCGACAATCCGCCACCTGGAAAACGCCATTATTTCCACGACAGAAAAATCCGCAACAAGACAGATCAAAAGGCAAGGTGATGCTTTAACAGTTTTTTTTTTTTTATTCAAATGGAATTGTTCACATAGAATTCATCCCACAAGGTGCAAATGTAGACAAGATCCTCTACAAAGAGATTCTTGGCCGTTTAAGGAATTCAATTCGTCGTAAGCGTCCTGAGCTTTGGCATAGGAAGAATTGACAGTTGCTACACGACAACGCCCCTGCACATCGCTCCATCCTTGTCCAAGAGGAACTTGCAAGGCAACAGGTCGCTGTTTTGCCACCCCCTCCGTACTCACCTGATCTCGAACTATGCGATTTTATTTCTCTTTCCCCTCACGAAATCAATCCTAGGAGGGCGTAATTTTTATGCGGCCGAAAATGTCATGACTGCCACAAGAGAAGCCGTACGGCATCTTCCTGCCAACATCTTTCAGCGGTGCTTCCAGCAGCTACATCAACGTTGGCAGACGTGCATAGCGACCAACGGTGACTATATTGGGGGAGGATGGCGATCTGTTTAAGTGTACGCCGTATCAAGCGGCATTTTCTGAGACATCCAGATTCTTGTGGGTGCCTACCCTTCAGGCTTCAGTGTCAGAACTTAATGACTGTACCACGTATATAGCCACTCCGACGTATCTCCGTCGGTTAAGGCGCTTGTCTGCCGATCCGGAGTTGCGCTCGGGTGCGGGTTCGATTCCCGCTTGGGCTCATTACCTGGTTGGGTTTTTTCTCGAGGTTTTCCCCAACCGTAAGGCGAATGTCAGGTAATCTAGGCGAATCTTCGACCTCATCTCGCCAAATACCATCTCGTTATAGACAATTCATCTACGCTAAATAACGACGTAGTTCATATAGTGTTATTAAATAACCAATCAGAAACTTTATGATGACGAAACTTATCCACGGGCGAACATCAGGGATAAGTGCCCAACACCTGTTCATTTCATTTCGTTCGTTCATTCGTTCGTTCTTTTCTTCGCTAACGAGCGGATTGACAACACAGATCGCGAAATGTTTCGTTCAAGAGCTGTTTGAACTGGTTGCGTAACATCTCGAAAGTATTTAATAGTCCAATGGCATTCAGGAATCAGAAGTATAACAGGAAGGAAGGAACGACACCAAAACAGGATATCTGTGAAAAATATCGGGACTAAAATATTTCACAGCTCATGAATCAAACAGTAAATCAAAATTAATAATAACATGCCCTAAGAATAGTCGGAGGGAACCGAAGTTAAATTTTTACGAAGTGGTTCCCACATTACTGGGCATTAGGTACAATTTACAGCAGTAAAATTTTGGAAATATTCAACATTTTTTTCCTCCAATACACTACCTTGTACAGTAATGAAATTAGTATGTGTAAAACACTGTCCATCTGCTATATGAAAAAATATATATATTTTTACGATTTAAAAAAACATATATATATATATATATATATATATATATATTCACATTATGTTTTCAAATGCAGTTCACTGTACAGTGTCGAAGCGTTTCCCTCATAACTCAAAAGCTATCCAACATTCTATGATGAAGTTTTTTGTGTGTATTTATGCATGTAATATCTACAATAAGATGCAAGATCACTTCTCTATCTTTGATACATTAATAAAAAATAAATTTAGTTTTAAAAATGGTCAAATATCAGTATTTCATTCTAACGCAAAACAAACATACATATATATATATATATATATATATATATATATATATATATATATATATATATAGTGAATTTATTTCAACTTAACAATAGGATTTTATTCTTCCAACAAAAATTCCTTTCTACAATTCACCTTAAACGCTCTCGTCAACAATAGCATTTTCACTCAACACAGTATTCGTTATTAGCACTCCACTGACGGCAATGACAATTTACTTGGACTATTACGAACAACAATGAACTGTTAATCTTAACTAATATTTACAAAGCACTATTTACATATCAGAACTATCAGTTCTCAGTTCACAGTTCTTCTAGCTCAGTCACTCGAGTTCACAGTATCTCGAATCACAGAACTTCAGAAACAGTTCACTGTACTCGAACTCAGATCCCTCCAACTGCGGTCCACTGCACTCGAACTCAGGCCTTCGGATGCTGATACAGTTGCGGACGCACACTCGAGTCGAACTCCGGTACACAAGACTGGCTTGCTTGCTCTGGCTTACTCACTGACTGGCTGACTAATCAACTGAAAACTGCTCGAGTTCGCTGGCGTTTCTTCTTTTATAATCACAGCGACGTAGCCTCGAAAGTTCGACGCGTCTCCAGAGATTGCACTCCAGAAAAATCCAGAGACCTCTCCTCTCTACCAGCACCAGATGCGCGCGCACTCTCGTCGCGTTGACGTAATACACCCCCTCTCTTCTCTCCGCCGCGCGCCGTCCCAAAGTGCTCCGCGCGATCTTCTCTCTTGCGGGACGCTGGTCGTGAGTTCGAATCTCACGTCGCTGTCACATTGCTCCCTCCTTAGGGCTCCTCGTCCCGGGCAGTCCCTTGGTAGGCTGCTAATCGGTCCAGATGCACCACCATCATCTTCCCTCGAGGTTGTCGCTGGATGCGGTACACCACGTCGTTGATCCGGGTCACCACGCGGTATGGTCCATCCCAGGCACGCTGCAGCTTTGGTGATTTCCCTTTGGTCCTGGTAGGTCGATACAGCCACACCAGGTCGCCCTCCTGGAATCCTGCAGAGTTGGCTAATCTGTCGTAGCGCACCTTCATCCTGTCGCTGGCCATCTTGAGGTGCTCTCTGGCTCTCCATTCAACTTCTCGGTGAGTTCTGCCACATAGTCAGTCGCTGGCTGGTCGGCGCTGCCAAACAGCAGATCACAGGGCAGGCGCAGCTCTCTCCCGAAGACCATGTTTGCCGGTGTCATCCCTGTTGTATCGTGGACCGAAGCTCTGTAGGCCAAGAGGAACAGTGGGACTCTGGCATCCCAGTCTCGCTGATGGTTGGACACCACCTTCCGCAGGTGCTCCTCCACGGTTTTGATGTATCGTTCCACCATGCCGTCGGACTGTGGGTGGAGGGGAGTGGTCCTCGTTTTATGCACCCCCCAGACGCTCGAGCAATTCTCCCATCAGGTTGGATTCGAAGTTGCGCCCCTGATCGCTGTGCAATTCCTGGGGCACCCCGAATCGGCAGATGAAGTTGTCAAACAGCGCGTCGGCCACCGTCGTAGCCTCTTGGTTGGGAATCGCGTACACCTCTGGCCATTTTGTGAAGTAATCCATGGCGACTAGCAGGTAGCGGTTCCCGCGATCCGTGACCGGGAACGGTCCAGCAACGTCGATGGCGATCCTCTCAAAAGGAGCTCCCACGTTGTACTGCTGCATGGCTCCCCTGCTGCGTGTCCTTGGTCCGCGACTGGCTGCACAGGTGTCGCATCTTCGGCACCATTGTTCCGTGTCGGTTCTCTGATGTAGCCAGTAGAACCTCTGTCTTAACTTGTCCAGCGTCTTGTTGGCTCCCAGGTGTCCTCCAGTCACTCCAGCATGAGTCTCCTCCAGCACTTCCTTCACCTTGCTCCTGGGCAGGACGAGTTGTTCTATGCGGGTCTTTCCATCGGCCGATTCCCAAATCCGCTTCAGGATACCGTCCTTGACAGTGAAGGATTCCCACTGGGCCCAGTAGCTCTTGTAAGTGGTGCTGCGGTTGGCGATATCGGCCCATACTGGTCTCTGGCCGGACTCCACATCACGCAGTAGCTGTCCAATGTTTGGGTCCTCCAGCTGCTCCCTCCTTAAGGCGGCGTTAACCCATGCTGGGTTCTGCTGGGCGGCAATTGCTCGGACTGCGTGGGCGCCATCCCGCTCTTCTACTTTCAGGCAGTGTTTGCAGCCATACGGGCACGGGCGTCGTGATAAGGCATCAGCGTTGGAGTGTTTCTTCCACTGGCGGTGTTCAGAGGTGAAGTTGTACTCCTGCAGACGTTGACCCAACGGGCGGTCTGCCCTTCCAGATTCTTGAAGCCCAATAGCCAGGTGAGTGCAGAATGGTCTGTCCTCAGATGGAATTCCTGGCCATACAAATATTTGTGGAAGTGCTTCAGGGCTTCCACAATGGCAAGAAGTTCTCTACGCGTCACACAGTAGTTTCTCTCAGCCTTGGATAGTGTTCGGCTGAAGTAGGCAATCACCCTCTCTTGCCCGTCCTGTTCCTGAGAGAGTACTCCACCGATGCCTACGTTGCTAGCGACCGTGTCGAGCGTGAACTTCCTTCCAGGGATGGGATATCCCAGTACAGGAGCAGTGCAGAGCGCCTCTTTCAGTGACTGGAAGGATGACTCCGCCTCGTCCGTCCACTGGAATTGTCGTTTCTCCTCGGTCAGCTGGGTTAGAGGTTTAGCGATGTTGGCATACCCAGCTACGAACCTTCTGTAATAAGTGCAGAGGCCGAGAAAGCGGCGCAGCTCCTGCTTGTCCCTCGGTCTCGGCCATCCTCTGACTGCTTGTAGCTTCTCCGGGTCCGTGGCCACTCCATTGGTCCCTACTACGTGTCCCAGGTAGCTGACCTTCTTCTGGAACAGATGACATTTCTTCGGGTTCAACTTCAGCCTGGCTTGTCGCAGTCTCTCGAACACTTTCCTCAGGTTCGACAGTTGTTCGCCGAATGTCTTGCCAACCACGATGACGTCATCAAGGTACAGCAAACAGGTGTCGTATGTCAGGCCTCTCATTACGGACTCCATTAGTCTCTGGAATGTAGCCGGGGCGTTGCAGAGGCCGAATGGCATAACGGTGAACTGCCATAGTCCCTGGCCTGTAGAGAATGCCGTTTTCTCCTTGTCCTCAAGATGTAGCGCCACCTGCCAGTATCCTGACTTGAGATCCAACGTCGAGAACCACTCTGCTCAGGCCAGGGTGTCCAAGGTGTCGTCAATTCGTGGAAGGGGAAAGCAGTCTTTCCTGGTGACGTCATTCAGTCTTCTGTAGTCCACGCAGAAACGCAGGTCCCCATTCTTCTTCTTCACCAGCACTACAGGTGATGACCAAGGGCTGTCGGATTCCTCGATGACCCCTCTTGCTTTCATGCCCTCCAGTTGGCTGTCAATCTCCCTCTGTTTAGCTAGAGGGACGCGTCGAGGAAGTTGTCTGATTGGACGAGCATTTCCGGTGTCGATGCGATGCTGAACTTTCTCCGTTCTCCCGTAGTCATTTTCAGACAAACTGAACACGTCCTGAAATTCTGTCAGTAGATCGTGGACTTGTCTTCTTTCTTTTTTGCTTAAATTCGCCGGCAATTCTCGAGCCAGCTCTTTCAGTGATGGGTCTAGATCTGGACGTGGTCGGTGACATTCCTCGTTTTCTGCCAGCTACGTCACAGATACCACCGGCTCGACGCTACCTAGTACAGTTCCACTAGGCACCTCCTTGTCCCGATTGGTGACATTCAGGACCCTCACCGGTACCACATTCTGCTTCGGGAGTAGGGATCTGGCCACATAAACCCCATCTATCGGAGTTGGTTGCGAATCGAGGAGCAGGTTTCTCTTAGGTTGTCCGTCCAGTCTCGCCATCACCATCATCTCGCAGCCTGCCGGGATTGTCACATGATCCTCCAAGGTGAGTCTGCTGGCCATGGGTTGGTCTTCGACGTCCCTCAGGAACACTTCATCCTGACCAAAACGGAGGATATGGCGCCGGACGTCCACCGTTGCATCGAAGATCCGCATGGCGTCGAGTCCCAGGATGACGTCTTCAGTGATGATAGCGACGAACACCCACATCTCCAGTCTCCTCTTTCCCAAGGTCAAATCCAGGAAAACCTCTTTTTGGATGGGCAGGCTCTCGCCTGAGGCAGTACGTAGCTCATATCGGCGCAGCGTCGTCCTCCCAGGTAGGCTACGCACGACTTCCGGTCTGGCGATGGTGAGCGACGCCCCGGTGTCTACAAGTACTCTGCATGGGCGGCCTCTTATCCATCCGTCAGCAATCAGCCCATCGTCGCATCTTCTGTTAACCGTCTTCAAGATCAGCCGAGGGGATGGTGATGACGGCGCCGACGTGCCCCTCATCGCATCGGCCCCTTTTAGTTTTCCTGTTTGTTACCAGATCGATCACAGTCCCTTCTCAGGTGTCCAGGCTCGCCGCAGGACCAGCAGGTAGGCACTCCTCGTCTTCGTCGCTCGGGTGATTTCGGTTGACGCTCCTCGACGTCGGCCGCCGCGACGCTCCTAATCCGGTGCGAGGCCGAGACATTCGCCGTCAACTTTGCTGCTTCCATCCTGAGGGCCGCTGCCAGAGCTGCGTTGGTGGTGCGATGCTCTGCTAAGAGTAGCTGTTGTCTTATTTCCGGGTCTCGAACTCCGCTGCCGAAGGTGTAGGCCGCCTCTCCAGCGATAAAGTCAGTAGGCAGGCCACTGCCATCGCGAATTCTTGCAGGGACTCGCCTGACTGTTGGACCCTGGTTTTCAGTCGGGTCCTGAATGCTGCAGCAAGTTGATGGTCACCATAACGTCCCTCCAAGGCCGCCATTATCTCAGCGGCTGTCCCATCTTCTGGAACGCTGTGAAGAATCTGCCCCTGAAGCGCGGTCAACAACTGGGTAGTTTTCTCCGCTGGCGTCGACCCATTATGTGCCGCGGTGGCCTCGAACTGACGACGGAATATCGCCCAAGACGTCGTACCGTCGAACTTCGGCGTCTTGACGTTGCACTGTCTGGCTGAGGGCGATGGTTCCACATGCCACTAAATGAGGTCCTCAATTCTGTCGTCGATCTTTCCACGGCCCGTTGAACTTCCTCGGCAATTATCTGTTTCTGTTCTCTAGCCTGGCGATCCACCAACGCGAGGATGTGCTTGTTTTCTTCAGCATGTCGGTCCATCAACGTGAATATGTGCTTGTTTTCTTCAGCATGTCGGTCCATCAACGTGAGTATGTGCTTGTTTTCCCCGGCGTGTTTGTCCATCACCTCACTCGTCTTGTCCAGCAACTCGCTCGTCTGCTCTTGACGACGCTCGAGATCGCGGATTTTGCCGTCGAAATGGTCTACCTCCTGTCTCAATTCGGCTACTGTCTCGTTTATAGTTGTAAAATTCTTGTTTAGGTTGTCAAGATGGGCTTTGAGTTCGTCTTTCACGATGGCGACAATTCCATCTACGTGGGCCGAAACGCTTTCAATTTGCGTAGTGACGTCGTCTTTCACTCCGCTTATGTCGCCTCTCACTCCGCTTATGTCGCCTTTCACTTCGCTTATGTCACTTTTCATCTCACATCACTTATGTCGTTCTTAACCTCACTGATGTGCCTGTTCATGTCGTTCATGTTATCTTTTACTTCACTGATATCGTTCTTCATTTCTGCTTTTACTGCACTTATGTCGTTTTTCATTTCAGCTTTCATTTCCGCGATGGCTTGCAGGATTTGCTGTAGGTTCTCCATTGTCGATAATGTCCCGATTCTGACACCAATGTGAATTTATTTCAACTCAACAATAGGATTTTATTCTTCCAACAATAATTCCTTTCTACAATTCACCTTAAACGCTCTCGTCAACAATAGCATTTTCACTCAACACAGTATTCGTTATTAGCACTCCACTGACGGCAATGACAATTTACTTGGACTATTACGAACAACAATGAACTGTTAATCTTAACTAATATTTACAAATCACTATTTACAGATCAGAACTATCAGTTCTCAGTTCACAGTTCTTCTAGCTCAGTCACTCGAGTTCACAGTATCTCGAACCACAGATCTTCAGAGACAGTTCACTGTACTCGAACTCAGATCCCTCCAACTGCGGTCCACTGCACTCGAACTCAGGCCTTCGGATGCTGATACAGTTGCGGACGCACACTCGAGTCGAACTCCGGTACACAAGACTGGCTTGCTTGCTCTGGCTTACTCACTGACTGGCTGACTAATCAACTGAAAACTGCTCGAGTTCGCTGGCGTTTCTTCTTTTATAATCACAGCGACGTAGCCTCGAAAGCTCGACGCGTCTCCAGAGATTGCACTCCAGAAAAATCCAGAGCCCTCTCCTCTCTACCAGCACCAGATGCGCGCGCACTCTCGTCGCGTTGACGTAATACACCCCCTCTCTTCTCTCCGCCGCGCGCCGTCCCAAAGTGCTCCGCGCGATCTTCTCTCTTGCGGGACGCTGGTCGTGAGTTCGAATCTCACGTCGTTGTCACAATATAATTATTTATTTATTTATTTATTTATTTATTTATTTATTTATTTATTTATTTATTTATTTATTTATTAAGGAATCTAATTGAAAGACCGTGATATTATAAACATGAATTTCAGCAATAAAATAAAAGCGAGAGAAGATGAAAAAATTAACAAGTTTATGAGTTATGAGGGAAACGCATTGTCACTGCACAGTAAACTGGCATCATTTTGAATTTTAAAGTAAAAAAATTATATATATATATATATATATATATATATATACATATATACAGTATACTGTATCTATATAGGCCTATATAAATATTTTTTTTTAATCCCAAATTTTTTTTTTTTCATATAGCAGAAGGACAATGTTTTACACATACTAATTTTCATTCTTTTACAAGATACAGTAATGGAGGAAACAAATGTTGAATATTTCCAAAAAATTCACTGCTGTAAGCTGTACCTAACCCCTTAAACAAACAAAAAATGAAATAATAAACTTCGAAGCAGCACAAATGAGATTTCTAACGAATACTGTGTATTTTATTGTGTTAAATGAGATGAGAAATTAAGATATCAAGAAGGCAAGTTGACCTTCTTAGCTTAATAAAAATCTACACCACTATAGGAGTAAGTGGAAGAAACCTGAGCGTTCACATGCTATAAACAAATAACTTAATATAAACATATAATATAAAAATATAAATAATACTATTAAAGGTCTTTAAAGAAGAACTGTATGCCTATATAATTTGTTCCAGATTAATTTAGCTAATTAATAACATTTATCACAGAGTACCCCATCTCAACTTCAGTTTTCTAGATTCCCTCTCTGAACGGTAGATGGCAGCAATCGTCTTGTAGGCCTATATTACACACTTTTTAAATTGATTTATTCTATTCTTCTTATTATACTGATGATATAGGCCTACATTGGCGTTTTATTTTACAATATCATCCTTTTTTTATTTAAAATGACTGTTCTTTATTTAATTCCTATGTTTCGACTATTCGTATAATTATTTATTGTCTGGGACCCTCAAGTGACCTTCGTTCCTTTACCTATATAGTTAGCTATAATGGAGAGTTCAGATTATCTTAACCGAGGAATGTCAGATAATGTCGTTTTTTTAATAAATGCGCAGTGTTATTTTTCTCGCTGTGTATTACGTTCAAATCATTTTAACCTATTTGATGATTTGTTTTTACTTCCCTTCCGTAACTGTAAGTGAGTATAAAGTACAAACGTTACTTAGGTGTAAATTTTTCGGACAATTTATATATTTGACTCTCTAACCGTTTCTAATGCATATCATTTTACCTTTTAGATGTATTTCCAAATTATGTAATACGCTTTGTCAAATCTGGCAACCTTTTCGTAAGGGAAGCTAAATTTATTATTGTTAAAGCCGACAAGTTGGGATAATTAATTGAAAGGAAATGCGAAGCAATCTTCTAATAATGATACGTACACGTATGTTTTTGTCGCATGGTTTGTATACCTGATATAGCCTACTATTAAATGCCTTATTCCGGACAGATAGCAGTTCTGAGTGCGAGGTGCAGCTACTTAGGCGGCTGCTATCTCCGGAAATCCGCGAAACGCTGTAATGTACTGCAATGTATATTGTTGCTGGGCTAGTAAATATTTTTATTAATTAGTGCTGTGTTAAAAGTCAAGGCGTATATTCATTTTTTTTAACTTGGTTGTTTGGTTATATAACGACGCTGTGTCAACTACGAGGTCATTTAGCGTCGATGAAATTGGTCATATCGAGATGGTATTTGGCTATTTGAGGAGGTTTCGCCATAGATTACCTGACATTTGCCTTACGGCTGGGGAAAACCTCGGAAAAACCCTACCAGGTAATCAGCACAAGCGGGAATCGAACTCGCGCCCGAGAGCAACTCTGGATCGGCAGGCAAGCGCCTTAGCCAACTGAGCTACACCGGTGCCTATATGTGCTGTTTATAACTCCTAAAATTACAGCATTACAAACCGCTCTAAATCGTACTTTCGATTTCCGAAAGATGATAAAACGTGAGTCAACCAATTCTTTAGTAGGCCTAATGCCTTCGTCTGTGTGTTGACAGAAAAATAAAAATTAGCTTTTTTATTTAGGACTGATAAATGAATAGAAGTTGAAATGTATTGGCAATTTTAGTGTTTTAGCACATTAAGTTTTACTGTTGTCCACATGCCTTTACTAATTAATACTAGCAACAGATTACTACCAATTTTATATTTGCAGTTGTCAGCAATGCGTATATAAAGCGTTATTGTTAATTCATTCTTAACGTCGGAATTAATTTTGTCTCACTACAAGAAAGAAAAAATATCTACCGGTAACAATTAATTACAGAAAATAATACGAAGTGTGCAACATTTCTCATAATATGCAGCTTTGATATAAAATAATGTTACATTAAATACTATATAACATTTCTTAAGTGTCTCATATCTTATTCCATATTAGTACATACCTCACGTTGTAAATAATAGTTCGATTCTCGCTACGTTAATATTTGTATTTGTGGTCGTAATACCACACCTCTCCGTTAGATGTCAGCTCCGCAACATTTCGCACTCACGTCAATGTTGCTAGTATACAGCTGTCCGATATTATTACAGTAAGGTATTTGATACCCTGTCGATACTTTCCCGATTTTGAAGTATTATAATTTAATATAAAATGCGACAACAATTTGGACATTGTTCTAGAATTATTTATTTATGTTAATTATGCTTTATGTGGGGTACACAACTATTACCTCAAAAATATTCATTTTGTTTAATGAAATTAATGAATTAATGTGTCTAACGAAGAATATTCATTTAATTTTAAAATAATAGAGTAGGCCTAAGTTGAGTTTGATTATGTCATAGAGAAGAAGACAAAATAAAGAGAAGTCTTGACAGCCTTTTATCCCAAATGACCATTAGATAAAATCGTATCTTCTCTCACAACATTCCATTGTGGTAATGGCCTTGCAATAATGTAATTGGAGGTCGCTCCATCTCCCTCTAGCATCGGGCTGTGACAGCAATATTCCTTGCCATTTGTGCAACAGCTTTTAACAGAATAATTTGATTGCTAACACCTGAGGTGGATGAAGACCATAAAATGTATGTACACATGTATAAGGTCATTCGTTATCTCGTGAAACCAAATGCATACGTGTTCCGTAGCTCATAGTACGAATTCCATGGTGGGGGTAAGTGGGCTAGCTAGTTGCAAGTGGAAGCATAGCTAGGGAGAGAAGCTTCTTAGTTCACTTTCTTCTTCTTCTTACGCGTAAGTAGATTTCACAAACTAACGAATGACCTATACCGCTGATCGCGGTGTGTATATATATAAAAGGATTCAAAGCAGAATATGACGATCAATATTTGAGAGCGATAAAAGTCCTTTACTATAGTTTCCTTAAGGAAATGAAAACAACAAAGCTATATATGAAATAACCCAATTTCTGAAAGACATCGATTCAGGCAAAAATTTGCCGACTATTTCTCCTTCATACAAAATATTATTTCTTCTCATCATTATTATCACATATCATCCTAGGCCTATATGATTTCAGTAACTATTCATAGTCTATCAATGACTATGATCGATCCAGGCAAAATTTACCAACAATTTCTCATTCATTCAAAATATAAATCTCTTCTAGCAACCGTCTTCACATATCGTCCTATATGATCTATGACTATGATTGATCCAAGCAAAATTTACCAAACTTTTATATATCTATATAGCCACACCGACGTATCCTTGTCGGTTAAGGCGCTTGCCTGCCGATCCGGAGTTGCGCTCGGGTGCGGGTTCGATTCCCGCTTGGGCTAATTACCTGGTTGGGTTTTTTTTTCGAGGTTTTCCCCCGACCGTAAGGCGAATGTTAGGTAATCTAGGCGAATCTTCGACCTCATCTCGCCAAATACCATCTCGGTATGGACAATTCATCTACGCTAAATAACGACGTAGTTCATATAGTGTTGTTAAATAACCAAGCAGAAACTTTATGATGACGAAACTTATCCACGGGCGAAAATCAGGGATAAGTGCCCAACACCTGTTCATTTCATTTCGTTCGTTCATTCGTTCGTTTTTTTCTTCGCTCACGAGCGGATTGACAACACAGATCGCGAAATGTTTCGTTCAAGAGCTGTTTGAACTGGTTGCGTAACATCTCGAAAGTATTTAATAGTCCAATGGCATTTAGGAATCAGAAGTATAACAGGAAGGAAGGAACGACACCAAAAGAGAATATATGTGATAAATATTGGGACTAAAATATTTCATAGCTCAAAAATCAAACAGTAAATCAAAATTAATAATAACATGCCCTAAGAATAGTCGGAGGGAACCCAAGTTAAAATTTTACGAAGTGGTTCCCACATTATTGGACATTAGGTACAATTTACAGCAGTAAAATTTTGGAAATATTCAACATTTTTTTCCTCCAATACACTACCTTGTACAGGAATGAAATTAGTATGTGTAAAACACTGTCCATCTGCTATATGAAAAAAAAAAAAATATATTTTTACGATTTAAAAAAAAACATATATATATATATATATATATATATTTACATTATGTTTTCAAAATGCAGTTCACTGTACAGTGCTGAAGCGTTTCCCACGTAACTCAAAAGCTATCCAACATTCTATGATGAAGTTTTTTGTGTGTATTTATACATGTAATATGTACAATATGATGCAAGACCACTCCTATATCTTTGATACATTGATAAAAAATAAATTTAGTTTTAAAAATGGCCAAATATCAATATTTATTAAGGAATCTAATTGAAAGAGCGTGATATTATAAACATGAGTTTCAGTAATAAAATAAAAGCGAGGGAAGATGAAAAAATTAACAAGTTTATGAGTTATGAGGGAAACGCTTCATCACTGCACAGTAAACTGGCATCATTTTGAATTTTGAAAAAAAAAATTACATATATATATATATATATATATATATATAGGCCTATATAAATAATTTTTTTTAATCCCAAAAAATATTTTTTTTTCATATAGCAGAAGGACAATGTTTTACACATACTAATTTTTATTCTTTTACAAGATACAGTAATGGAGGAAAAAAATGTTGAATATTTCCAAAAAATTTACTGCTGTAAGCTGTACCTAACCCCTTAAACAAACAAAAAATGAAATAATGAACTTCAAAGCAGCAGAAATGAGATTTCTAACGAATACTGTGTATTTTATTGTGTTAAATGAGATGAGAAATTAAGATATCAAGAAAGCAGGTTGACCTTCTTAGCTTAATAAAAATCTACACCACTATAGGAGTAAGTGGAAGAAACCTGAGCGTTCACATGCTATAAACAAATAACTTAATATAAGCATATAATATAAAAATATAAATAATACTATTAAAGGTCTTTAAAGAAGAACTGTATGCCTATATAATTTGTTCCAGATTAATTTAGCTAATTAATAACATTTATCACAGAGTACCCCATCTCAACTTCAGTTTTCTAGATTCCCTCTCTGAACGGTAGATGGCAGCAATCGTCTTGTAGGCCTATGTTACACACATTTTAAATTGATTTACTCTATTCTTCTTATTATACTGCTGATATAGGCCTACATTGGCGTCTTATTTTACAATATTATCCCTTTTTTATTTAAGATCAATGTTCTTTATTTAATTCCTATGTTTCGACTATTCGTATAATTATTTATTGTCTGGGACCCTCAAGTGACCTTCGTTCCTTTACCTATATAGGTAGCTATAATGGAAACTTCAGGTTATCTTAATCGAGGACTAGTTGGACAATTCTCTTGTTTTAATAAATGCGCGGTATTATTTTTCTCGCTGTGTATTACGTTCAAATCATTCTAACCTGTGTGATGATTTGTTTATACTTCCCTTTCGTAACTGTAAGTGAATATAAAGTACAAACGTAACTTAGGTGTAAATTTTTCGGACAATTTATATATTCGACTCCCTAACCATTTCTAATGTATATCATTTTACCTTTTAGGTGTATTTCCAAATTATGTAATACGCTTTGTCAAATCTGGCAACCTTTTGGTAAGGGAAGTTAAATTTATTATTATTAAATCCAACAAGTTGGGATAATTAATTGAAAGGAAATGCGAAGCAATCTTCTAATAATGATACGTACACGTATGTTTTTGTCGCATGGTTTGTATACCTGATATAGCCTACTTTAAATGCCTTATTCCGGACAGATAGCAGTTCTGAGTGCGAGGTGCAGCTACTTAGGCGGCTGCTATCTCCGGAAATCCGCGAAACGCTTTAATGTACTGCAATGTATATTGTTGCAGCGCTAGTAAATATTTTTATTAATTAGTGCTGTGTTAAAAGTCAAGGCGTATATTTATTTTTTTTAACTTGGTTGTTTGGTTATATAACGACGCTGTGTCAACTACGAGGTCATTTAGCGTCGATGAAATTGGTCATATCGAGATGGTATTTGGCTATTTGAAGGGGAGGTTTCGCCATAGATTACCTGACATTTGCCTTACGGCTGGGGAAAACCTCGGAAAAACCCTACCAGGTAATCAGCACAAGCGGGAATCGAACTCGCGCCCGACCGCAACTCTGGATCGGCAGGCAAGCGCCTTAGCCAACTGAGCTACACCGGTGCCTATATGTGCTGTTTATAACTCCTACAATTACAGCATTACAAACTGCTCTAAATCGTACTTTCGATTTCCGAAAGATCATAAAACGTGAGTCAACCAATTCTTTAGTAGGCCTAATGCCTTCATCTGTGTGTTGACAGAAAAATAAAAATTAGCTTTTTTATTTAGGACTGATAAATGAATAGAAGTTGAAATGTATTGGCAATTTTAGTGTTTTAGCACATTAAGTTTTACTGTTGTCCACATGCCTTTACTAATTAATACTAGCAACAGATTACTACCAATTTTATATTTGCAGTTGTCAGCAATGCGTATATAAAGCGTTATTGTTAATTCATTCTTAACGTCGGAATTAATTTTGTCTCACTACAACAAAGAAAAAATATCTACCGGTAACAATTAATTACAGAAACTAATACGAAGTGTGCAACATTTCTCATAATATGCAGCTTTGATATAAAATAATGTTACATTTAATACTATTCAACATTTCTTAAGAGTCTCATATCTTATTCCATATTAGTACATACCTCACGTTGTAAATAATAGTTCGATTCTCGATACGTTAATATTTGTATTTGTGGTCGTAATACCACACCTCTCCGTTAGATGTCAGCTCCGCAACATTTCGCACTCACGTCAATGTTGCTAGTATACAGCTGTCCGATATTATTACAGTAAGGTATTTGATACCCTGTCGATACTTTCCCGATTTTGAAGTATTATAATTTAATATAAAATGCGACAAAAATTTGGACATTGTTCTAGAATTATTTATTTATGTTAATTATGCTTTAATGTGGGGTACACAACAATTACCTCCAAAATATTCATTTTGTTTAATGAATTAATGTGTCTAACGAAGAATATTCATTTAATTTTAAAATAATAGAGTAGGCCTAAGTTGTGTTTGATTATGTCATAGAGAAGAAGACAAAATAAAGAGAAGTCTTGACAGCCCTTTTATCCCAAATGGGCATTAGAAGAAATTGCAGTTTAGATAAAATCGTATCTTCTCTCACAACATTCCATTGTGGTAATGGCCTTGCAATAATGCAATTGGAGGTCGCTCCATCTCCCTCTAGCATCGGGCTGTGACAGCAATATTCCTTGTCATTTGTGCAACAGCTTTTAACAGAATAATTTGATTGCTAACACCTGAGGTGGATGAAGACCATAAAATGTATGTACACATGTATAAGGTCATTCGTTATCTCGTGAAACCAAATGCATACGTGTTCCGTAGCTCATAGTACGAATTCCATGGTGGGGGTAAGTGGGCTAGCTAGTTCCAAGTGGAAGCATAGCTAGGGAGAGAAGCTTCTTAGTTCACTTTCTTCTTCTTCTTACGCGTAAGTAGATTTCACAAGCTAACGAATGACCTATACCGCTGATCGCGGTGTGTATATATATATATAAAAGGGTTCAAAGCAGAATATGACGAACAATATTTGAGAGCGATAAAAGTCCTTTACTATAGTTTCCTTAAGAAAATGAAAAAAAAAATAAAGCTATATATGAAATAACCCAATTTCTGAAAGACATCGATTCAGGCAAAATTTTGCCGACTATTTCTCCTTCATACAAAATATTATTTCTTCTCATCATTATCATCACATATCATCCTAGGCCTATATGATTTCAGTAACTATTCATAGTCTATCAATGACTATGATCGATCCAGGCAAAATTTACCAACAATTTCTCATTCATTCAAAATATGAATCTCTTCTAGTAACTGTCTTCACATATCGTCCTATATGATCTATGACTATGATTGATCCAAGCAAAATTTACCAAACTTTTATATATATATATATATATATATATATATATATATATATATATATATATATGTATATATATATATAGCCACACCGACGTATCTCGGTCGGTTAAGGCGCTTGCCTGCCGATCCGGAGTTGCGCTCGGGCACGGGCTCGATTCTCGCTTGAGCTGATTACCTGATTGGGTTTTTCCGAGGTTTTCCCCAACCGCAAGACAAATGTCAGGTAATCTATGGCGAACCCTCGGCCTCATCTCGCTTTCACCAAATTCATCGACATTAAATAACCTCGCAGTTGATACAGCGTCGTTAAATAACCAAATAACATATATATATATATATATATATATATATATATATATATGATTGACCATTCCCATGTTATGAAAATGGCAACTTGAAATGAGAACAACCACCAGAGCCTCCACCATCGAAAAGGCATTTTTGGTCTAGATGGAAGTACAGTTGCTCTATGCAATTTCATAAAGGTTATAACGTGACTTCTTTTGCAGTCGCTAGATGACAGCATAGTGAAATTGATAAAAGTGGTTGCCTTCGAAGTCCATTAGGCTGATCAATATGTTATACGTGATCTGTTATACAGGGTTGGGCAGATAAAACTGGCCCGTGTTATGACAATGATAGGTACTAATGATTTGAAACAAACTTCAAATGGAATGAAAATAAAATGCATTTACCTTCATAATAAATGTTG
Organism: Periplaneta americana; assembly: GCF_040183065.1. NCBI lineage: Eukaryota > Metazoa > Arthropoda > Insecta > Blattodea > Blattidae > Periplaneta > Periplaneta americana. The sequence continues at coordinate 139,730,567 of NC_091123.1, read as the reverse complement.
GAAGTGCCCTCCATCTGCATCTAGACACTTCTGTGCACGTTTTAACAGGTTCATGAAAACACGTGTCAATTCCTCATGGGTGATAAATTCATTAATTCGCGCCGTAAGTTGAGGAGTCCGGACAGAAGGAGTTCTGTTCCTTGTTACATTTTTTTATGGATCTTATCGTACGCCGTTTTCGCACCAAATCTTGAATGCTGCTTTTCGCTGGTACTGAGCGAAGCGGATATTTGTCTCTGAATAATTGTTGTGTTTCTTTAATAGAGCTGGTCTATACGTACGCCTCCACAATGAATATTCGCTCTGGTATTGGATAAGTCATGCTTATTTAAAAAACAACTCTTTACATATGTTTAGAACGTCTGACTTTAAAACAACTCTTTACATGTGTTTAGAACGTCTGACTTTAAAAACAACTCTTTACATGTGTTTAGAACGTCTGACTTTTAAACAGCAACCAGAAGATGTTATAAGCAACAATGGCGCAACAACAATGACACAAAACATGCGGAAGATACAGTATAGCCAACATAATTACATTTTCAAGAAAAAAGAAAGAAAAGAAAACAATACCCTACATAATTTATTTTCCAAATCATATGACATGAGATGGGGCCGGTTTTGTCTGCCCAACTCTGTAGCTTACGAAGGTGTATTTCATTCCACTGCATTGGCTACATTGGCGCCCTGAGTGGTCAATTGAAGAACTACTTGATGCAGAGCTACAACTAGCGCTATCTCTTAACGCCTTTAGTAATTCAATGAGAGATGTTGATGACTACTTCTTTCCCTGGGTGTATCGAATTTTTTAACAACTGGTTCTCTCCCCTAATAACCGAAAATTTCATAATTTTTTATTCAATAAATTATAAAAAAAAGTAATAATAAACGGCTACAAATAAAGGAAAAATTGCAATGCAACATATCCACAACACTATTAACAAACTATACATTTTTTTTTTTCGAAAGATAGGACATCACAGTTAAGCGGTCGTATTTGTAACTACAGTGCTATGTTGCCACCTTGGGTGACCACGAGATCAACTGATGCGAGCTACCAATTGACATTAAAACATACAATGAAACAAGAGACAAATACAGCACGATTCCGAAAATTTATAGCTTACATGGGAGAACAGGATTCCAACATAGTGCAGATGGTAGCAATTTCATAAAACTTAACAAATCCCTTTCTAATAATTTTACAATATTGGAGCCAGCTTTGCTTCTTATTAGTTCATGTGCCCCATAACGAAGAATATTCAGGCTTTAAAATAAATGGCATGTAATAAAATGTAGAAAATTACTTAGTGAATAATTAAATTATGGAAGTACCAAAAATCGGGACAATTAGCATCTTGACTGACGTGACAGGACACAGGACAACAAAATCAAAATCGGGACTGACCCACGAAAATTGGGATGGGTGGCAACTCTGAATGATTTTTTACTTGTTTATTTGACGATGCTATATCAATTACTAGGTTATTTAGCATCGATGAAATTGGTGATAACGAAATGGTATTTGGTGAGATGGGACTGAAGATTCGCCATAGATTACCTCGGACAAAACTCAACCAGGTAATTAGCCTAAGCTGGAATCGAACCCACGCACGAATGCAACTCCGGATCAGCAAGCACATGCTCTACCATCTGAGCTATGGCAGTGGCTCTGTGAGTATTAATGCAGTTCTCCCTATTTCTGCTTGATGTCTAACTTACCTAACTATGAGTCGATATATCAAAAGGGAAACAACTTAAAATTTAAAGTTTTGAAGAATCTGCCTTTTAAAATTTCATGTTGCTGTGAAAAAAAAAGGTATATGACTCGGTTAAGAGAGAAGTTTTATATAATATCCTTATTAAATTTGCTATTCCTAAGAAAGAAACTAGTTCGATTAATTAAAATGTGTCCTAGTGAAACATACCGTAGAGTGCGTATACGATTCGTCCCTCTGTCTGATGCTTTTCCAATTCACTGCTGACTAAAGCAAGGAGATGCATTATCACCTTTACTTTTTAACTTTGCTTTAGAATATGCCATTACGCGATTAGAAAAATTCAGGAAAACAGACACGGTTTGGAATTGAATGGGTTACATCAGTTGCTTGTTTATGTGGATGACGTGAATATGTTAGGAGAAAATCCACAGAGATTAGGGAAAACACGGGAATTTTACTTGAGGCAAGCAAGGAGATAGATTTGGAAGTAAATCTGAAAAAAACGAAGTATATGATTATGTCTCGTGTAGAAAAATTTCAATTTGGAGCAATAGTAACAAATATAAATGACACTCGAGAGGAAATTAAAAGCAGAATAAACATGGGAAATGCCTGTTATTATTCGGTTGAGAAGCTTTTGCCATCCAGTCAGCTCTCAAAAAAGCTGAAAGGTAGAATTTATTAAACAATTATATTACCGGTTCTTCTGTATGGTTTTTGAATTTGGACTCTCACTTTGAGAGCGGAACAGAGGTTAAGGGTGTTCGAGAGTAAGGTGCTTAGGAAAATATTTGGGTCTAAGAGGGATAAAGTTAGAGGAGAATAAAGAAAGTTACACAACGCAGAACTGCACGCATTGCATTCTTCTCTTAATATAATTAGGAACATTAAATCCATACGTTTGAGATGGGCAGGGCATGTAGTATGTATGGTGAATCCAGATATGTATATAGGGTGTTAGTTGGAAGACCTGAGGGGAAAAGACCTTCGGGGAGACCAAGACGTAGATGGAAGGCTAATATTAAAATGGATTTGAGGGAGATGGGATATGATGGTAGGGACTGATTAAGCTTGCTCAGAATAGGAACCAATGGCGGGCTTATATGAGGATGACAATGAGCCTCCAGGTTCCTTAAAAACCATTTTTATGTAAGTAAGTTGCTATGAAACATTCAAGGATCATTGAAATTACTACAAATTCTGTTAATGATGTTTTATATATAGAGGAAGTGGTGGTAATATGGAACCTGTATTTATTATGGAACCCGTAGCTGCTGTCTCTGCAAAGTGTAAACATCTGGTGGTTGACATTTCTATTGCTTGTATACTGTGCACCTACAGCTCAGTAGCGTTCCCAGCAGCGTGAGTGAAGCAGTGTGTTTGTGAGAATATTTTTTCAATTACAGTTCATTTCAAAACTTTTGCAGGTATGTGTACTGTATAACTGTACAGGTTATATATGCATCCTTTTACCTTAATAATTGCTGTATTTCATAGACGAGGGATTGTCCTTTTATCTACTATAATATGTTTTGCTTCGCATTGCAATGGCCGTTACATAACCTGACAAAATTTTCAATATGACAGTGTCGTTAATATGGAACCCTCGCTACGACATAGCTGAAGTTTTTGGCCGATCTTATCTTAAGGTTCAGAGTGGTGAGATAGCTCTGAATGGATTTCGTGCTACCGGGATCTACCCTTTAAACAGAGGCATTTTCAGTGATGTGGACTTCATTGCTTCTGGAAATGGGAGTAGGGAATCTGCATTCCCTGAACATGGTTTTGATGCCACAGAAAACAAAATTGAGGGAGTTTTTGATTTAGATCATGTAAATTTGCCTAGCAATCCAGAGAAAATTGACCAAAGTTCTACATTTGTGACACCGGAAGACATCAGTCCTGCACCGGCACCGAAGAAAAAACATCTGGCAGAGGGCGTAAAGCCTCAACTGGAGCACATATTACAGGCTCTCCTTATAAGAATGGACTTTCGGAGTCCTTACAACAACAGTTAAATAAGCCTTCCACTTCAGGGCCAAGTCTGAAGAAGAGAAGAACAGTCATCAACAAAAGAGGACAATCTAAACGAGGCAGAAATTCAGTCCAATTTAAAACTCGCGGTGGTAAAAATTCACTTGCAACAAGATCCAGAAAAAATGAATCTGATGACTCAGAAGACTCTTCCGATCAGATGTCAGTTACTTCTGATACTTCAGAACTTACCTTCGCACCTGGAGAACCATCGCCACGACAAGCAGATGCTGAATGTTCCTTCTGTGGAGTTAAATTTTCGCAGGACACTGGGGTGAACTGTGGGTTCAGTGTCAGATATGTGAAATGTGGTACCACACAGAGTGTGCGAGTTGTGAGGGGGTAAATTATGTTTGTGACTATTGTAAGTGAAAGAAACTCAAAAGGTTTTTACATTGTTGCAGAGTCTGCTATTATATAATGACTCTAAGTGTGCATTTTGTTTTCTTAATTTGTGTTTACTGCCGTTATGTTGTTTGTGTATTGTATCAGGTAGTGTTGTAAGATTGTTTGCATTTTGTTGTAAGATTGTTTGCATTTTGCTAGAGGGGTTCCATATTACCCACACAAATTCAATACCTCGTTAGTTGACGAACTTAAATAAAATACAATTTTCTCGAAGTACTTTTTTTTTTTGGTAAGTAGCAGAACTGTATATAAGAACTATGTAAATCAGCTTTCAAGTGACATTAAAATAATTCAAAAAGCTTTCAAAAGCAAACTGCAAATACAGAAAAACAAAATGGGGTTCCATATTACCACCACTTCCTCTACTATAAGTTCTGAATTAGAGTGAAGTTAATTGGATTTTTCACAGCAACCTGAAGCTTTAAAATGCAGTTTTCTCAAAACTTTAAATTTTGATCCTCCATTTTGAATCTTTTCTCCCTCGATATGACAATGGAAAAGTTAAGAATACATATCGCAATTCAAATAATGAAATCAAACTCGTCAGACAAGCGAAAACAAAAGAAGGTTTTTATACGAGTAGGCTAATATTTCTAAAAGGAAGGCACTGAGGTTCCTTCGCCTAGAATTGAGGTGTGTAGTTCCAAAACCCGACATTTGCTTTCTAAGTGGTTTAGAGAAAAAGCCAAAAAACTATCTGCAGTATTTCCAGTGTTGAGATGTGCAGGAAATTTTTATAATAGTCTTTAATAGTAAAGCTGAGGATAAAATTACATGTTTGAACTAAAAGTATGTATTTTTGTAAGAGTTATTAGATTATTAAATTTGGACATGTCGTGTTTTGGAACTAACTATTGCATATGTCGGATTTTGGAACTAACAATAAAATATATGTCGGATTTTGAAACTAACAATAAAATTTATGTCGGATTTTGGAAATTCTAATAACATTATTTCCCATAAATCATCCACATTTTATACTAAAAAGCTATTAATTTTATTGAATCCATGGAATATAATAAAGAATTGTCACTTATTTAGGTATATCATCAGAATTTTATATTTAATCTTTATTAAGTGTACATTTTAAATCCTGAAATTTTCTTCTCCCTGTGGTTCACAGATAGTCAATCTTCTTCATCCTTATCCTCGTTATAAATACGGTCTGTAATTCTTGCAATATTCCAAAGTTTCCATGTCTCTCCAGTTATCTTAAACATTTCTTTAAGTAATTTGTTAACATTACTTAGTTCTTCCTTATTGATTATGCGTGTGTTTTTGTGCAAGTGTGATTTTTCCATCCAGAGCACGTTTTCCTCTTTTTCAAAATTCTGTGTACAAATTTACAATTCTTCTATAGTTATATTCACCCCTTATCACAATTTCATTTTTTTATTTCTTTATCTTGATTCTTTTACAGAATTTTAGTTGAAATGCTAGACATTTGGTGGCTTCAAAACAGTTTGTATATTCGTTTTCCAGTCATAAACTGGACAGTCTATACTTAACTCGTTTATGGTGTCATTGTTGTTGAAGATATTGTAGTAATCTTCGGATTTCATAATGTTCATCTTCTTTGCCTCCTTCTGAATTCCATAAAAATTCTATCCGTTGGTATGGAAGAAATGAAGCTGACTAATTTTACCTAATTTTTCGATTAAGCCTTTCATAGCATATCACTTTATTTCACATTTCTTGCTACATGTATCCTCTTCTCTTCTTTTTTTACTGGCGGAATTCCAATTTTTAAATGCCACTTAGAAGTCCCACCCAATTCTTTGACACTTGCAAGATTTTTTAAGAAAGTTTGTCGGTAAACTGGTAGAACACGACCTGCTCCCATCCCCTGATGTGTCACTGTTCTGTTAACAAAATATGTTTTAGGATAATCAGCTGTTGTGCATTCAGTATGAATTCATCTTGAACCAACTTATTAGGGACGCTGTAAAACACTTTGTAAAAGTGGTTGATATCACACTGAGTTAGGAAACTTCATTGGTTTATGGGTAAAGTTTTGAGTTCTGAGAGAGTAGCTACCAATAATCAATACAAAAAATTATCAAATACAGGCAAGAATGGAATAATCACTGTAAAGACAAACATTACAGTTAGCATAAAACTTAACTTCCTATCCCTTTTCTATGTTTTGTCTAGTTCTTTATATCACCGACTCTCTTTCTTCCACGCCCAGGCTCTGAAGGCGAAATTTGTATGTGAGATTCCATGAAAATTTTACTTCTATAAGAAGCTCACACAACACGTCAACACGTTGTAAAAATCTGCACAGCTCTGAAGTACCAATATAATGAAGCAGATTCTTGTTTAGCTAAAGTTCCATTGTTGAACCTCCCAGTAAGTTCCGTGCACTGAAGAATTATGATATTCTAAAAGAAAACACTAGTGGCATAAAGAAATCACACACTTTCTTTGTCTCGAGCAAAGTTGTCGACTTCTGGAACGTTACTGGCCTTTATAGTTCACACAATGGAAGTGTAAATGTCGGACTTTGGAATAAACTGCATATGTCGAGTTTTGGAACAATACCTTAACAAAATAAGTCGGGTTTTGGAAAAAATTGCATATTTTAAAGCTTGATTTATGTTAGAAATATCGAGTTTTTGAGGATGAAAAAGTGTTTTTCCAATGTATTTCAACCCAAAGATATAAGAAGTGATCGTAACTCATTTTTCATAAAAATGGCAGATGTCGACTTTTGGAACTATACACCTCAATTCATTTCTATGTATTATTTATTACGGTTTTTAAATCCCTCTTGATCATTTGCAATTAGAAAACAAAAGTACTGTAGTCATTTGAAATAACAGTAACCAATTGTGACAATAATAATAATAATAATAATAATAATAATAATAATAATAATAATAATAATAATAATAATAATAATAATAATAATAATAATAATAAATAATTAATAACGATTAAGTTTCATAATCTGCATTTAACCATTCTGAGAAATATTTTCATAAGATATAGTTAAAATACATTTGGTTTGTTTTGTAGTTGTTTTTAATGATTAAATGAAAACTAATTATTTTATCTTTACTCCACAGACGTCTAACGTCAACACGTCTCAAAGATAGTGCCACTATCAAAGTGGGTGGTTCTCCTCTTGTCAAAAAGACGCTAATGATGACAAAATCAGCAAATAGTGCAGACCAGAAAAGAAGAAGACTTCGTGTATCTGGTGCTCAAAATAATTTTTGAAAATTATGAGGCAAATAGAGAAGCTGTAACAAAGACAAAGGACTTGAAAGAAAGCTTCAAAAGTCAAACTAGAATAATTATTGGTGAGTCGGATAAGGACATTAAGCCTGATGGCCTCCTGGGTGCTATCCGACAGGAGTAGGCTACATGCTGGCACCAGGATTTATTTCCCTTCTCCTTCCTGATCTTCATCATCACCACCACAAACCATTCCCTACGCTACACTTACACGAACACTTGCACATACACTCACCCTAGTACACGGTACTGGTGTAACTCTCCACAGATACACATCATCCATAGTTTGGTCCGCAGAAGTGGTGTGAAACTTGAAAATAAGTCACAGTTCTGGCATCTATCCGCAATATGCGGAAATCAAATCACGCAAGTGAAGTGGGTAGATATTTTATACATATACACATATATATATATATATATATATATATATATATATATATATATATATATACAGAGTGTTCCGCTTATAAGTATAACAAAAGAAATAGCTATAACTTCTGAATTAATACAAGTATATAGTTGAAACCAACTGCTACAAAGAATGAAAACTGGGAATTTTTGTTACCTTATGTTCCATAAACCTCAACATGGCTTCCATTGGTGGCACGGGAAATATCCAACCGGTATTCAACCTCGACCCAAGTGTTATGAAGCATCTGTGGTGTAACATTGTTGACAGCAGCATAAATTCTTTCTTGTAAGTCTGCCAAATCACGTACTGGCGTCCTGTAGACCTGGTCCTTAACAAACCCCCACAGGAAAAAATCAGGTGGTGTTAGATCTGGTGATCTGGCAGGCCATGTGATGTACGGTGATCCTCTTCCGATCCATCTTGCAGGGAATTGTTCGTCTGAGAATGTGCGAACCATGTTGGCAAAGTGTGGTGGAGCCCCATCTTGCTGGAAAATTGCTCCATCTGGGAGTTGTGGCACAGCATACAGTTGCAACATATCCAGGTACGTGTTTGCAGTGACTGTCTTTTCAGCAAAGAAATAGGGACCAATGATTCTGTCACGCATGATCCCACACCAAACATTCCATTTAGGGGAATCCCGTTGGTGTTCAATTACGACACTTGGATTTTCCGACCCCCAGATGCGACAATTGTGTCGGTTTACTTTTCCACTGACGTGGAAGGTTGCCTCATCTGAGAAACAGACTCGAGTTAGAAATGTGTCGTCATCGTCCACTTTATCCAACATTGTTTCTGCAAAGCGTTTTCGTTCCAGTTTATCATTCGGCGTAATCATCTGATGAAGTTGCAGCTTGTACGCTCGCAAACGCAATCTTTTATGGAGCACTGTATGCACTGTTGTTGGTGGGATGTTCAACTGCACACTAGCCTGTCGAATGGATTTCCGCGGGCTTCTCTGAAATGCCTCGCGAATGCGTTCGACATTTTCGTCAGACACTTTACGCTTGGAATGTTTACCTGCATTAGACAACAAACTTCCTGTTTCTCTGAGCTGCCTATCCCATTTCATTATTGAGACGTACGTCGGTACAGCTTCCCTCGGTCTAAGATTGTACTGACGGCGAAACAAGCGCTGTACACGAATTATGGATCTATGTTCTGCTAATGACAGCACACAAAAGGCTTTCTGCTGTGGCGTCCACATGCTGACTGACTAAAGATACGATACGAATTCTCTTATTTAATGATCTGCGCATGCGTGAGTCTTCTAAAAATAAGTAACAACAATGGATTAAAACTTCCCAATTTCCTCTTTACAATGGTACCAATCTTAACCCATTTGCATGCATTGTTATGAAATTATAACTATTTCTTTTATTATACTTATAAGCGGAACACGGTGTATATATATATATATATATATATATATATATATATATATATACACACACACACACACACAAATAATTATTGGTGATGAGTAGACATCGGATTTTTAGGCACTAAAAACTGCAGTTTTAGGCGCCTAAAATAAGCTCAAAATTTGTAAAATTAGGCTCTATTTTAATGAAAATAGGCATTTTAGGCACATCAAGGTATCATACTTATTTCTTTCACTGAAATTTTTAGTTATACACTAAAATACGCACAAAAAAAGTATGTTTAAACATTAAATAAGAATACTATATTATATTTATAAACAGAGCTGCACAAATTTAATATATTGAAACTAATGAAATAATGATTATTGATATCAAGATTACCGGACTTTATTATAATTATCTGCACAGTACACCACCAGAATTTTTTCTAAATTCTCCACAGTTAACCTTTGCCTTTTGTCACTGAGAATCATTTTGAAAGCAGAAAAACTTCTTTCAACCGAAACTGATGTGAGGGGCGCAAATTTTAAATTAGGTACAATAGAAACATCAATACTTACTGGAACATTTACACTTTCCCCCGATATCACTCTTGATACTTTTTCCAACAATGAAAATCCTACATTCTTATTTAATACGTTGTCCCACTTATTTTTAACTTTTTTCCCAGTTTCGCCCAAAGCAGAATGTATGTTCACTTGAGCTTCCTTTACTATTGCTATTTGGCTACAAAGAGATTGTTTTTCACGTTCTAATTGTTCAATGCTTGCAGGTATGAAAGAAAAGTTTGATGTTATGTAGGCAATATCGTTTTTCACTCGTGAGTCATTCAGACAACCTTTCACTGCTTTCACACACGCTGCACTACCAGTTTCAGGTAATTTATCAATAACTGTGACCACTTCTTTAAAATACTTAGAATAATACACCACTGACTGAATCCAGGTTCCCCATCGTGCAGCAACCAGCTGAGGTGGGAGTGGGATATCTGGAAAGTTCTCTCTGAATATTGAAATCCTGGATGGGGCTTTACAAAAACATTTTTTTGTGTTAGAAATAAACGAATTGACAAGAGGAAATTCATTCCGGATTGTTTCAGAAACCCTGTGAAGGCCATGTGCTAGACAGCTTACTTGCGTGAGGTTAGGATAAAATGTTTTAAGAAGTGGAGCTGCAGCAACCATGTATGAGGCAGCATCAGTACAAAACAACAGAACTTTAGAATCGTCTATATTACCTGAGTATAAAGACTGTAGGCCTTTATTTACAAAATAAGCAATGGCTTGGCTATTCACTTTCGAAAGTTCCTTAACACATACGAGGTGTGGAATCGAAGGTCCATCAGGACTAAGTTTTTCTACTACCATATTTGCTATATACCTATTCATAGGATCTGAGGTTTCATCCACAGAGACCCATATGTAAGAATCACCTATATCCTCCCGAATGGAAGCTAAAGTTTCATTGTATATTCTGTCTAAGTAATTTTTTCTTAGGGTCGACTCAGATGGGATATTTTGTTTGCAGTATTTTTGTAAAAACTGTCTTAAAACCGGATTTTCAATTGCATTCCAGGGAATGTTAGCAGCAACAAACGCTCTGGTTAAATCAGCATAGAAATTACTGCTGAGATTGGATGAAGTAGGCTGTGTTAGTAAAGTTTGTTGCAGTTGATTTTTCTGCTGAGCTTTAGCCTTATGAGCCGCTCCTTGCACATGCTGCTTTAGGTGGCACTTCTTTTCTTGCGAAATCTAAAAATGTAAAGTAAACTGAATTAAAATAAAATCTTAATTGTTGTATTGCCGTATTTCTATCACAAAGTTAGTGGGTTCGAACAATCAAAATTTTAATGACCTGCAAATACTTTAACTATCGGAATTTAAAAGGTTAAAGTGTAGTGGTCTTAAAAAGAATTATACCTCAGGATAGCTCAGTCAATGTATAAATATTATAGGCCTACTCATTAAAATTAATAGAATTTATATATTTCAACTATTGTTACATACCTGTTTGCTACAAATCTTGCAGAATATTATTTTTCCATCATAAGTGAATTCTGAATATTCTGTTAGCCATTGCCGGATCAATGTAGATTTTGCACTTATATTTTTCGGCATTATCGCGTTAAACTTCACAGGAAAACGTCCTACCGCTCAAAACTTCTCAACACAAATAAGGTGAGGGAAAGAGCAACTGTTAACGAGCATTCAAATGAACCGTTGTTATTGAGATTCAATTGGACAAAAATACAAAGTTCCACTTATTGTTGCATTTCCTGGTAGTGTTAACACTAGGAGGGCCATTCTTTTAAATATTTTGTAACGGTTTACCCTACTAATTCGCAGTTTTACGACTTTTCATAAATATTTCAAAAACACTCTTTCTCCAAAAATTGTGATTTTATGACACTCTGAAGGGCAGTACAGCTAATCGGTTTCAGACCGAAAACAGTCATTTTTATAGTATAGTATATCTCTGAATCGGTAGCAGCACATGTTGTGATTGTTGCCTGCTTCAAAACTAAGGTTGGTTCTTTGTCGGCATTTATGCCTCCAAACATATTAAATTCGGTGAAATCTATTGCGAGTGTCGTGAGATTCAAAACATTTTGTTTCCTTTATCAATGGTTTCATGGCCGGTGTGAAGCAAACTTTCCACTTTTTAAATGCCTTAAATTTCGCAGTGAATGCATGTATAAATTATAAAAAGTAAGAGTAAAATGCGAAACTTTACAGTGAGTTAGGCATTTTTAGGCGAATATTAACAAATTAGGCTCTAATAACCGTTTTAGGGCATTTTAGGGCACTATAAAACTCTTTGAATACCTTTCAATTTCCATGAAACACAAATATTAATAATTATTTTTACTTTTCTCCTAAAGAAACATAATAGGCATTTGCCCTAGAATCAGATATCTGGTGATGAGGTTACTACTGCTAAAGTTTTGTGGACCTCTGCACTTGTTTAACAAAATATTCCATTGAGGTTTTCTGATCATTCAACACAATTGTTTTAGATAATGTTTCCTGACTCTAAAATTGCTGAATTATTTTGATCCATTGTCCACGCTCCAGAAATAAACATATTTTAGAATCTGAACAGAGGATTGAAAGGATATCGTTTCAAATAAAAAGGATTGTAGTATGTTAATAATAAAATTTTAAATACATTTTTTACATTACATAAGTTTTGTTCACCACAACGTTCTTTTTCGTACAATATTTAGAAGAATATAACAATAACAGGGGCTATACACATTCAAAATTTACAAGTATATCCTCAAGTTATTACTGACAGATATTAAAAAAAAGTATAAAAATGTATTCCAGTGAACTCTTGATGTTCGGTGTCACAATAATGAGAAAACGATCAGAGTTTCCATTCCATCCCAGATAAGTATTAAGAACCATAGTTGCTTATCAGACTTCTCTGGATTGGTGGCGTAAATAAAACCAAACTGCAGTTTTACTTGGACCTATTTAGGTTATCGTAAAATGTTTGTCACCCATTACATTTTGTAATAACAGAATATAAACACGACAGTAAAAGAGTCTATTCTGAGAGATAAATTCAATAAATAATTTACCTACTTATTCATTCATCTACTCTAGCGAAATTAAACAACAGTTCAGAAAACAAACCAAAAGTCATAGAAATCGCATAATATCAATAAAAAAAAAAATCCCTTTGCAGAGTATAAGTACCAAACTTGAATGCCACAGATTTGAAATGATTTCGCTTCATTAAATAACATCTTACATTAGGCGTGATTGAGAAATCGCGTTCTGATACTCTTTATTTCCATGTTTAGAAGGTGATCCTGATTTGCAATACAAAATTAGAATTCAAGTATATTCTTCATCTATATAATCTTGTTTAAGAATGAGTAAAACTTTTGCTGTTCATTTAATGTTAAGTGATTTGTTTTAAGAAATCAATATTGACCTTGAAGAAGAAGAAGAAGAAGAAGAAGAAGGAGGAGAAGTTGTGGTTATAATGAGATGATGATGATGATGATGATGATGATGATGATGAGTGATGCTAATAATTATTATGAGCGATGATAATGATTATGAGTGATTATTATTTACGACGATGACGACGACAATGATGATGATGATGATGATTTGCTATATTTACACATTTTTTTACATTATAATATTCTTACAAAATGCAATACAGGTGAAGGAAGAAAACTTACTGTTTCTATATTTTATTTATGAAAGATTGAAAAACAAAGAACAAATAATTGTATTCAATCATTTTTAAATCACACATGTAAGGTCAATTAAACAGTGTTCATGGATTAGATAAGAAACATACAATATATATATATATATATATATATATATATATATATATATATATATATATATATATATATATATATATATATTGTATGTTTCGTATTCAATCATTATTTGAAAACAGTGAAGTCAATTTTATTATGACATAGCCTATTTTATTCTGATCTTATCATTCGATATATTTACAATTTTTCCATGTTACACTATTTAATACTATGCTAAATGAGGAGTATTATATTGACATCTAGTGGTAGTCTTGGAACTACCACCATATGACTATACTATTTTTTTGTCCAGGAAACATGTATGCATATGAATGCAAAAAGATGCAGTTTAACTATCTCGAGTAAACAACTTCAGAAAATAACAATTTTAGTGTATTCCCAAAGACAGGTACATCAGGAGTTCACTCTTTACTTAATACTATACTATACTTCCAGTGTAAAATACTGGCACAAATGTAGTAGAGTTCAATTAAGAAATTTAAGCTGTATCGACCAAGAGTTACATTTATGCATGTTCATGTTTGAACGATATACCATGCAGCTCATTTAGGGAAAAATGATACTAGCCTATATTAAATCTGTCAATCAAATGGACTGAATAAAAGTTCTGTTTCCTTTGTAGGAAATAAGGATTAAATCATTATACCGATACAAGGAATCTTTATAATACAGAGGAACAGGATGTAAAGACACTCTAACAATAAATGTTAAACAATGAACGAAGATTCAAAAGACAAGAGCATTCTTAAGCAATAAGTATAAAAATATAATTACTGTCCTTTGGTATAGGTATTCAAGTAGGGAGACCAAAGTAAATTCTCTTGGATTTCTAATAAGAAATGTAATGAAAAACAAAATTGCGTAATAAGTTAATCTTTCTCCTCCGTTATAAACTAGGATGGTAATGCTCCCCAGCTTGAAACAGATTCCTCTGGACATTCAAGTCTCTGTCTTCATTTTTATCTTTCAGGAATATATGATACATCCATATTTAAAGAATAAAATATGCAAGATCATATGTTGTAAGTCAAATGAAATTAATAATACATATAAAAGGATAGTTCAAACTATTAGAATTTTACGACGTAGGCCTATGTATAAATATTTATAATCAATTGTTTTAGTTAAACATTTCTCATTTCACACAAAACATCCAATAAGTACACTTTTTTTTTTTTACATTTTTAAGTTATATTTTTAGAGTTTATGTAATCTATGTACGCATTATTTAATTACATGATAATGTACCTCAATTTTATGTCGATAGATTACCAGTCCTTTAAAAATATAAACTGATTGAGCAATAAAGCCCTTAAAAATCTCAATGCTGGTTGGTATACTTGCTATGCTGAAAAAATCATGCATTGTTACAGAAATGCATGTATCAAGCTACATTATCCCTCCTATGTTTATTAATATTAATTATCTTTACTATATTTTTCCATCACTAGTACTATAAGAAAGTGCACGTAATTCTCACCTCAAATTTATACATGTTGTAAACTAACTGTAGGATAGTTCTTTGATTTTTGTACACAGATTTTAACTCTAAGGATACAGCCATAGCTCAGACATTTACGATGAAAGAGTAATGAAACGGAGAAAAATTCTCTCCGGCGCCGAGATTTGAACCCGGGTTTTCAGCTCTACGTGCTGATGCTTTATCCACTAAGCCACACCGGATACCACCCCAGCGTTGGACAGAATCGTCTCAGATTAAGCTCCAACTCTTGGGTTCCCCCTAGTGGCCGCCCTCTGCACTACGTCATAGATGTCTATGAACGTAGAACCGAAATCCACACATGTGCTGAGGTGAACTCGTTATGAGTGACTAGTTGGCCGGGATCCGACGGAATAAGCGCCGTCTTAAATCACGAAGTGATTTACGCATATCATCCCGGGTTCAAATCCCGGCGCTAGAGAGACTTTTTCTCCGTTCCATTACTCTTTCATCGTATGATGACGCAGAATATCTGCATGGAAATATCATATGTACTTCGGTATATTAAAATAATATATATAATATATCAGACATTTAGCTTTACCTTCTAATAAGAGCAATCATGACTCAATCACTAGTACATAATGTGGTAGACAGATATCTCTTCTTACATTCTTATTTCAAGTTTACTATGTCATCATCTTATCAATATTCATCAACTCTGAATCATCTCTGTAGTTTTAAAATCACATTCTACCTAGAATAATTGGAAGTTGTTTTAATTATATTAAAAAGTCTATGTTGTTGATAACTCTTGAATTAATAATGTTAATTTCCTATTTTCAATTCATAGGTACACATTTTACTTACAAATATCATAGACATCGACCATAATTACAATATAAAACCAAATATCCAAATGATTTTATTATCTATTTCTGTTAGCAAAAGGAATACGGTAATATAATTTTGGAAGGGATGGCGGAGAAATCTTTAAACTTTTTACTACAGCACAAGAATAAAGCTGTTTTTCTTTTACGTCGCAGTTAAATACATTATTACCGGTATGTACTTCGATCTTAATGTGGAAATGTAATAATTGATCGTAATAACAACGAATGGTAAAATTAAAGGTAATTATTAATAATTATACATCATTCTCACCTAATCACGATCACATATTCTTGAAATTAGTGTTAGAATAACTAGCATTTAAAAATTCTATCTTGTATTAAAAACTGTAAATAATTTGATGACTGTAATTACATTAACTAACGTAACAAAGATCTGTATCCTTAATACATACAAGTCTAAAGAACAGAGAACTAATTACAGCCAGTTCCAGCGTTTTTGGTGCGTGTTCAGTGAGCACTTGTTGCCAGTGCAGCTGAGAACGGTACCACCCAACACATCATGTCAGCAATCTGCCAATCACAGTTGTCAGTCTTATTGTTCACTGTCTGCATCAAAGACAAAAATCTCTCGCACTTTGCATTTCTGGGGTGTGTCCTTGAGTACACTGTCCAGTCAGTAGCATCTGTTGCCACTAGAAATGAGAGTGGTACCACCTCCTAAACAGATGTGAGGTCAGCAATCTGCCAATCACAGTTGTCAACTTTCTCATCCATAGACTGTGGCAAAGATAAGATACTCACTTTCTACATTCCCATTACTTATTTCACGCGCCAGAAACGATGGCTTTGGTTATACCGTCACAGTTAAGCTTAAAGAATTTAAATATTTTCGTTAGTTATCACCTCAAGTCAAAATTATTTTACAATTAAAATAAATATGATAATTTACAACATGTCAAGGAATAGCATGACACTGTAAAACAAGTAGGGATAATATAGCCAATAGTCAAAGTGTGGCATCACAGAAAAACAAACCAACCAACTTATATCAACAACACAGAAACTGTATGCAAACTGTGTCCAGAGCATACTGTGTCATATACATTGCAACAGCAGTCGAGGCAGTGAAATCTCTGAATTTCAGAGTAAATCTGTTGCTTCCGCGTTGTTATAAATGTTCTTATTTCTCTATATGTTCCAATACCACATGAAATGATACCACCAACAAACCATCAATGCTAACACAAAATTCCACAAATCTTGTAGCACAGTACAAGAAATTGGATGTTGCATGTAATGATTCTTGAAAGGGGATGTCAAAACAGTACACTTTGATCACAAGCCATATTGTTCATAGCGGACTAGAAATGATATGTAAAATCTTCTTCCTCTTAAATTCAGCACAACTGAAGTATTTTGTTTCCAGAAACATAAACCCTTAATAATACTGTAGGTAACATAAAAATTCTTTACAGGTATTTCTGCATTTCCCTAATGAGCAGCTTTGTTTATGTTACCAATGCAAATAGGATTTTTTGGGAGAGATACAGTGTTCTCACATTAAAAGTGATGTCTAAAAAAATATAGCATTATTCAAATTAAGTAAAGAACTAATGATACAGGTACAGGTACTCTCAATACAATTTAAAATACAAAATTCAATAGTATTTTTATCTGATATTGACGTTTTCTCTTGCTGTTTAACATTTGAAAATTTATAATTTATACAGTTCGACTACCAGTCATGACCTCCTGTTAGTTTAGAAAGGATTGTAGCACTTTTTCCTATCAGTTCTGACATCTGAATGGATACACTGAGATATCCATTGCTGAAACCGAAAACTGTAAGATATGAAATAAGTTATTTTCAATTTTAGAAAGATAATATTGAAATGATGGTACCGGTACCATGATTATGTCATCAGTAAAAAGCAAAGATGTAAGGGTAAAATAATTCTTGAGGATAGAGTCTTGGATTCGACATTGAAGACAGGGTGACAATAAAATATGTTCATCACGATATGATTTTCGGGAAGTGACATAGTTATGTTGAATCCTAAAAGAATCCAATTTTAAGTTATTCCTTTGGTGGAATTAAAGCAGTCATATGATTAAAGAGTGAATCTACCCTGAATTTTCAATTTTCCTTAAAAAATGATATTCTTTTATTTCTTTGTCATCTGAAAGCTTGAAGTCTTTAGTTTTCAAAAATATGTCAGTTTTGTCTGTCTGATGTTTGATTAATTAATTAGCTGAGTTTTTATTGACCGGAAGCACCCTTTCTTTAAACCGAAAGTGCAGTTCTGCAAGTGTCAATCCGTCACATTCTGCCAATTTTATATATTTTTCGTGTAATAACAATTAGAATTTGGCAGTACAGTTTGACTGTATTATTTTTCATACAGTCAGGAAGCTGTGTGCTTGGTTTATAATTTTTTATATCTTCAGGATGTAGATGATTTTTCTCCATGTTCAGTCCTACAACTTTTTACAACACTTATGTTAAAACAAAGTGCAACTTAAAATTGATATATTTTCATAATTTTTGCACCAAAATGAAGCTGATTAACGTAGCTAAGTGTCAAACTACAAACAGTATCCTACTGCTTAAGAAAGTTAATTTAAAACTCCAAGAACTTAAATTTTTATTTTTATGTTTGAAATTTTCAAAAAATAAAAATGTAATTTTTCCTTAATGACATAAGATAGGGAAAAACTGTTTTCACAGCTTATTCTGTGTTGTTTTAGGAGTAAGATAGTGAAAAAAAATTTGTTCTAACGTAAAAACTGCGGCCCAAGGACTAAAACAAACAAATTTCAGTATTCTCTTTAAAAACTTGCCCTCCTGCCCTCCAAAAAATATTTGAGGGGTTTATATTGTGTGAAAATTCTTAATTATGTGTTAAGTAATCAGGGAAAAAAAAGTTTTAAAAATTTGGATAAAAACTGAAAATTTTTCTCCCAAGAGTAGATAAGTACCTTAAAGAGTGAATCTAAAGAATTAGTTAAGAATGGAACGAACACTTATCAAGAACAGCATCCAATGAAAATGCGAACATAGCAAGAGACAAATTTATAAAATTGGAGAGTGGATCAAGAAGAAAAGATATGAATATAACATGTATCAAAAATGATAGTCAAGAAAGACACTCAAAAGAACTGTAAAAATTGTAAGAGACAAAATTAAGAGACTGGAGAGCGGATCAAGACAAGGAAACATTAATGGAATGAATATGTATAAAAAATAGCACCCAACACAAATGTGAAATTAACAACACTCCACAAAGACAAAGTAATCCTGGAAGGCTTTACAAAGATGGAGTGACCCAGGTTGCCGACAACAAGATAAATCAATGAAAAGTAAGAAAAAGAAGAGTACAAAATTCTTCAGTTTTGCCTTATTTCTTTCCATTTGAACAGAGTCATAATTTGAGTGGTCTGTTGTCCCCTTACCCAGCTCTCGTTCTCATGTTACTGGTACAAGATGTGGTTGGTATCATAGCGAAGGACTTTGCAGCGCTTATTCTACTCAAGCCTTCATTGGTTATGGCAGTGTGAATGGCATCATGCAGCCCTGGCTGCTTTGTCGATAATCTTAGATATTATTACTGAGTCGATTGTTCGGAGTGAGTGGGCTGGCTGGAATTGTCTGGACGAGAGTGTCAGCCCACGCGGCCAGAACGAAGTCCTCGATTTCACATTCGTTGACGCCTTTTCGAATTCGGAAGAAACCGTTCTCACCCCAGTGACTGCCCCATGAATTGGCAACGAGCTGAAAGTTAAATGCATCCCGGTATTAATATCACACTGAGTGGAGCAGTATTGTTTTTATATTATATGATGTAACTATTTATAATTCTTGTAGTATTATAATAGAGGTAGGATATGATGGTAGAGACTGGATTAATCTTGCTCAGGATAGGGACCAATGGCGGGCTTATGTGAGGGCGGCAATGAACCTACGGGTTCCTTAAAAGCCAGTAAGTAAGTATTATAATATGTACAGTCATTTGCAATTGCTATTTTCAGTTCTTTTCTATAATTTCAGTCTATATACAATTCATTAAACTTAAATCGCCTGGATATTACAAGACCTATTAAAGCAAATAATTGATTAAATGGTGATCTTACTCGTGTTAATTGTGTAAGCATGTGCGGCTTACAGCTGTTTCGGTGCTTCTTCACACCATCCTCAGAGCCTACTAGATCTCGGCGTCATCTTGAACTTCGCTGCCTGTTGTGTGGGTGCGTTTGATTGTTGAAATGTGGTGTCAAATAGTGTGTGTGTTCTGAAATTGATCTGTGTGTTGAGAATTTGATCAGGGTGTGTTTTAGTGTGTCTGTATATTTCTGCTTTCATGTGTTCTTTGTATCGAGTTTGGAATGATCTGCCTGTTTGTCCAATGTAGAAACTGTCGCAACTATTGCATGTGAGTTTGTATACGCCTGTGAGGATGGTGTGAAGAAGCATCGAAACAGCTGTAAGCCGCACATTCTTACACAATTAACACAATAGTTGCGACAGTTTCTACATTGGACAGACAGGCAGATCATTCCAAACTCGATACAAAGAACACATTAAAGCAATAACCAGAGGACACAATACATCTACATACGCCAAACACATAACTAATGCTAACCACACATACAACAACATAAACACAGACATGGAAATCCTACACATACAACCCAAAAACCAAAAACTCAACACACTAGAACAATATGAAATATACAGACACACTAAAACACACCCTGATCAAATTCTCAACACACAGATCAATTTCAGAACACACACGCTATTTGACACCACATTTCAACACTTTTCAACAATCGAATGCACCCACACAACAGGCAGCGAAGTTCAAGATGACGCCGAGATGTAGTAGGCTCTGAGGATGGTGTGAAGAAGCACCGAAACAGCTGTAGGACGCACATGCTTACAAAATTAACACGAGTAAGATCACCATTTAATCAATTATTTATATTCAAGTGTTAAAAGTAGTGTACAAAAGATTCAACATGGACTTATAAAAGCGTTAATATTGAGCTAGGTTGGACATGTGAAAAGAATGGGAGGAATTGAACTATCCTGAAGGGTACTGGAATAAGGGGAAGAAGAAGTGTAGGACGACCAAGGCTAAAATAATTTACAATTCATTTTTGGAATGGTCAGCTAAGCCCAATACTAATGTTATATATTAATATATTAAATCTTTTTTTTCAATCTTATGGCTTAACACAAATATAAAACAAATTAATTCAATGTTTTACTGTATGTATATATTTACATCATGTTGCATCATCTTACAAACGTTTTCGCCCTCATAGGGGCATCTTCAGATACAAGTATTTACAATATCAAATCTAAAATCAATTAAAAGAATCTGACCACATGTTTAAAAATAATGATCTTAGTGGAGTAGTAGTATGTGTAAATATCCAGCATAGTGTGCAAATAGGACAAATATTAGATTGATCATACAAATTATATTAAAGCATAATCAGGTCAAATGTTAAAATCACAAGCCTACATGGCTATATAATTGTGTATTACGTTGATAGAGAAATATAGCATAATTATAGTTTAGTGCTAACACACAAAAGTTGAATCTTAATACATTAATATCTTAAAGAACTATTAACTACTTCATATTTAGACACATTATGCGATTGCAAATAAACTTTCATTAATAATTACATATAAAACATATTGTGTAAGCGTGCGCATCAATATATTGAACAATAATGAATACAGTATGTTATAAAATTATTTGTAATGCAGACGTATTACTAAATGCTGAGTCGTAAAGTCTGAAGTCAAATGATGTAGTTGGCTTGCTGATGGGGCAAGTGAGATGTTTTTATATTCGTGTGTTAACCATCGTATGCTCAACTATAATTGACATTCGGGAGTAGTATCTGTAGTATATCACGATACACATGTACCGGTATCTTTTAATGTTGAGTTAAAACTGATGTTTTATGTTGTAATCATTGTGTCGGTTGGAATGAATGAGATGTTCTCGGTATCCATGTGATACTATTGTGTATTCAATTTGATATGTTGAGCATCAGAAGCAAAGTGTAGTTACTGGCTTGTGCGTCTACTTACGACTAACCAAGTATGATGATAATCATATACGGTACTGGTATTTCATTGTAAATATTGTTATATTGTTTTTATTTCGTACAATTCCAATCTATGTAGTCACAGTGTACTGTATACAGTCAGGAAGCTTGAGTTTTGAGGCTGCTAGAAACAATAGACTGTGACGGTACTATTTTTCATTGCCTGTAATGAGGCGATATTAGCGGTCCTAGTGGTGAGCAACTATCTAATGTTTGCATATTTATTACGTATTGAGCTTCGCGACTGTATACACTAGACTGTGGTACAGTATAGTTGATAATCGTTGTTATTCTCAGTTTTTTTGTACAATTTCACTCTATCAATTTGTAATTTTTTAGATTTTGATGTAGTTTAAATATTTTGAGACAGTTAGAAACTTGCATACAAGTCTATTGACAGATTATTATTATTATTATTATTATTATTATTATTATTATTATTATTATTATTACTACTACTACTACTACTACTACTACTACTACTACTACTACTACGATATTATTGTTCACTGTTTAGTACACTCTTTTAACACTTGTATAATCACTGATTTACAATAACTTCTTTACTGTGTTAATATTATAAAAATTGCCTGGCTGACTAGTTTCGACGTGGTATCAGTTATTGTCCGAAGCCTAAAGGTAAAGAGATCCGGCACTATCTTCTGGTTTCCTGTTGTAGTGGGGTGTGTTCGTGATTGTGTCAAAAGGAGTGTATGTTTAGAAATTAAGTTGAGTGTTTAAGATGTGCTGTGAGTGTGTTTTTGTATGTTTGTAATTTTCATGTCAGTGTCTATTATAGCTGTAGCTGTGATTGGAATTTGTGATGTGTTCTGTGTATGTTGAATTGTTGTGTGGTTTGGTTATGACTGTGATATGTTCCTTGTAACGTGTTTGAAATGATCTTCCAGTCTGTCCAATGTAGAAGTTGTTGCAACTGTTGCATGATAATTTGTATACACCTGTTGAGTTGTATTTGTTTATGTGTCTTGTCTGTGTGTTAAGATGTTTTTGTAGTGTGTTTTGTGTTCTATATACAATGTTGTATTCTAGTTTCTTGAAAGATGATGCAATCTTGTATGTGTTCTTGTTCTCATACGTTAGTATGATGTATTTGTTTTGCTCTTGTGTTTGTGTTGCGTTTTCTTGTTTGCGTTTAGTCTTTCTTATGATGTTGTCTATTATGTTGGGGTTATGTCCATTTTCCTATGCTATGTAACTTATTCGATTATGTGTATTTCTTCTTACTTATAATCTTGTTGGCTCTTAGGAATGTTCATGAGTCTTTGTACCATGGATCGAAATGCTGTGTGTTTGTGTTGTGTGGGGTAGAAAAGTTCATATAATCATGAATCCAGTTGCAAACAGTTACGTACCGATAGCTTTGTATTTGCTGTTTTCAGAAATATCGATACATTGTTATGAACCAGACTTTGTAGCTTATTTGCATCTATGCAGCCTTATTAAACACAGCTTGATCAGACATATGTAATGCAAAGTGAAGGCATCCAGTGATTGCTTCCATTATCTTTGAAAGTCACTTAGATACACAATCCACAAACGTGGAGCTTAATGTATTGAAGTCATTATAGGGCCTTTGGTCCACTACATTTCGTATGCTTTTTTTTTATCCACTGACCATTTAGTCCATTTTCATGCTTCGTCCATTATATTTTCGTCCACTGACCATTTCGTCCACTATGGCAAAAATATAGATGACATGAAACAATTCATTTGGTGAAAAAGTAATTTACCGGTACAGTACTTAAATTTAAATATTTTGTTGTATTACAAACATGATTAATCATCATTTTCTTTTTCCTGAAGAACTTCAGCAGGATTAATTTTTAAACTATATGAAATTCCTCTCAGATATGTTTCCAGCCGGCCATCGTTCTTGTAGTCTTCATACCATATAACCATTTTCCTGATGCGTTCATGATTATTGACATATGGCTGACTTAATGGTGCACGACTCGCATGTGTCCTCCCAACAGTTGAGTAATCACCTGCTCATTTGATTCCTGTTCATCCAGCAAGACTTCCAAAACTTCCAAATGCTGGGATGCTGAACAACCATGAATTTTTTTAATTTACTATGCCAATCTTCGATGGCATTGTTAAGCCTCTGTTCCTCACTCAAGACTGCTTCGTACACATTCCATAACCATGTTTCCAGTGTTGTAATTGTAGGTGGGAAACACAAAAACGTATGTATTCTAAGATGGACGAAAGATTATGGACATAAAAGGTGTGAACAAAATGTATGGATGGACGTAAATTGTATGGACCAATTGGTTGCAGACAAGAGAACGTGGACGAAAGGTAATGGACGAAACAAATTGTGGATAAAAGGTAGTGGACGAAAGGCCTGCAAACCTATTGAAGCAGATAATGAAATTTAAAAAATCTTCTGTAAAGATCATTTTGCACAGGTAGATAAAGCTCTACTAGACACAAATATGTCACTCAGTATTATTATTCTTTTCTTCTCTGTGAAATTAAATAATGATATTTCTTCCTTTAGACTAAGGTACTACACAAAAATGTATGCAGATTCAAGAAAGGAACTTCCAACATTCTATACTGTAAGTAGGCCTACTTATTGAAAATCAGAGCCATGTTCATATGAGTTTGTTTGTTCAGAATGACCTCAGCAAGAAGTTCTGAGGATGACGAACACATACAAAAGAAGAAAATAATTTTGGACGTTGAATGTGAATTTTATTAACACACATTTGCGATACTAACTTGAAATAGCCTTATTAATTAATATACAATGTGTCCGGACTTTCAGGGGGCCACAAAATGCTAAAGTACGGGTATCTTTACTCGAAAGATCTCAAGACAGACCTTCTTGCACTACTATCACATCGCAAATCAATTATATTAACTTGAAAATTTAAAATTGTGCCCTGTATACAACACACAGTAAATACATTATGAATATTTTACATTATAATGACAATAGTTAGATGCCTGCCTGCACAAAAATTTCCAGAAAACGTGAGACAAGGTGAACAACAAGCTTTGTTTGCATAGATCACGAGTATTGAAATTCTAAAAGCACATAATAATATGTTTCTTGTGTAATGGCAGGACCTTTAACTTGCATAGGGAATGGTGTTCCACAGGGCTCAATTCTTGGACCAATTCTCTTTTTGATATATATATATATATATATATATATATATATATATATATATAGTCCACACCTGTGGAGTAACGGTTAGAGCGTCTAGCCGTGAAACTAGGTGGCCCGGGTTCGATTCCCGGTCGGGGCAAGTTGCCTGGTTGAGGTTTTTTCCGGGGTTTTCCCTCAACCCAATATGAGCAAATGCTGGATAACTTTCGGTGTTGGACCCCGGACTCATTTCACCGGCATTATCACCTTCATCTCATTCCGACGCTAAATAACCTAAGCTGTTGATAAAGCGTCGTAAAATAACCTAATTAAAATATATATATATATATATATATATATATATATATATATATAAACGATTTAGAGTCATACATCGGTCATGGAGAACCAACTTTATTTGCAGATGAATGATACCAGTATCTTTTTATCAGGAAAAGATGTCAATACGATGCGTTTTCTTATAGAAAAGACAATAAATCAACTAGTGGAATGGTTTGAGAGAAACAGACTGGTAATCAATAAGTCAAAAACCATAGCCATTTCTTTTCATCATTCACAAAATAATAATTCTGAGTGGCCGGTCATAGAGTATCAAAATGAAACAATTCAATATTCTAACAATACAAAATTTCTTGGTATATGGCTAGATGAACATTTAAAATGGTCCGTACACCTTCAGGAACTAGGGAAGAAATTAAGTAAAATTTGCTTTGCCTTGCGATTACTAATAAGAGCATCATCTATTGAATCTGCTCGCACATTGTACTTTGCATACTTTCACTCTATCCTAACGTATGGTATAATCTTTTGGGGTAATTCACCCAATGCAATCCAAATATTTAAACTACAAAAGAGAGCTATTAGAGCCATAGTTCAAGTGTCTCAAACTACCAGCTGCAGACCATTCTTAAAAAAATTACATATCTTGCCATTACCCTGTATTTATATTTATGAAACCTTACATTTTATCAAATATAATTTGCATAGCTTTCCTACAAATCCAGACACTCACCAGTACAATACAAGAAATAAAGATAATATTTTTATTGAAAGTTTTAACACAACTCTATATAAAAACAGTTTCATTCATGCTGGTCTTCTTATGTACAATAGCCTACCAAATTATCTTACAGAAATATCCGCTCATCAGAAATTTAAGAAAGCTCTTTATAAAAATTTTAATCAAAAACTGCTTTTACAGTATAAATGAAGTTATTGAAAATTGTCATAACTGAATAGAAAAAGAACGCCTTACTTCAAAAAACTTTATTTCCTATTTTCCAGATCCTGACTTTGAGGAGGATGTCTTCTCATGAAAGACGTGATGGTTGAAATTGACTCCTGACTTCAAGACATACTGCAAACAGGACTTATAGCCGAAATCTACCGACCTGTAGTTTTCTTCAATCAAGTTTCAAGTTTTTTATACTTGTATTTGTGTTGCATTTAATTATAGTTATTACTTTTATGTATATTATGTAATTAATTATTATTAGTTTGTAAATATGACATGTCCCATATCATGCATATGATCAGTGGATGTAATAAATGATTATGATTATGATTATTTGCCCCAAATCTATGAGTGCAGCTTATAGATGTCGCTAGAGCCGAGAAGCATAGATCACTTCATTCATCAGAGACTATGCAGAGTACATCACAGGTGGTGAGTCTACATTGCTCTCATAATGGATGAAGATGGAAAACTTTTGGGATGTCACAAAGGAACTGGTGTGTTTCCTGGAACATGGGCAACCTAGCACACTATAAATTCTGGGTGGATCAACCGGAATTTGAACCCAGATGAGCAGAATATACTATTATCATAACAAAACTAGAATAGTATAAGATATGTAAATAACTGTCCTTCATTGATACCAACGTTCCATAAAAAAATTTGAAGTTACCAGAAAATCGAGGCTACAAAGTAAAGAATTATTTAAGACGAAAACTTACATCAATTTCTAAGCATTAATGTTGCTGAGTATGTTTAAACTCTATGATGAATAAATATGACATAGAAAATAAAAAATTTACTGAAGTTAAAATGTTGACCACAGTTGTAAAAGAATCCATGCTTACCCAATATTTGACTGGTTCTCCCTGAGTCACATCCTCACCCCATCCAACTATACGTACTGAATGGTAACCACTAGGATGTTGGACTCCTGAGCCAAAACGATGGTATACTCCACCTCGATACAAGAAGAAATCCGGATATACCTTCATAGTGGCTGAAATAAAAATTGC
This sequence comes from Periplaneta americana, assembly GCF_040183065.1. Taxonomy (NCBI): domain Eukaryota; kingdom Metazoa; phylum Arthropoda; class Insecta; order Blattodea; family Blattidae; genus Periplaneta; species Periplaneta americana. The sequence goes on along the minus strand of NC_091123.1, from coordinate 139,703,236 downwards.
AGGACTGTCAGATTTCATTAGAATACGATAATTTTTGAAAGGAATACTACTTTTAATGTGTATTCATGCCTCACCAATAATTTCCATAATGGATGATAATAGGCTATATCATTTATACAATTTAAAAAAAAACTTTATCTCTTAGTATTCTATTTCAGTAACATAGGTCTATAATTTCATAACAAATGAAACAAGAATAGACTGTGCAGTGTTACAGTACTTACATAACTTTACCTCAAATAAAACATACTCGTAATCGGAAACGATCTAAAATTTATGAATAATGGCACTAATAGGTTCTATTCATTCAGAATATCTGCCATAAAAATGACTGAAAAGATATATACGCAAAAAATTAAAAATTTCATTCACAGAGTGTTGTACAATTTCGTGATATGTATAACCACGTGTTTAAAATAGTCACAACTCTCGCAAACCCTCATTTATGGTCATAGTTTGGATTGTATCTTCACTATTCGACATGTGAAAGAAGGCAGGGAACAAGTCGATCCACTTAAGATTCTCTCAATCATAAGCGATGGACTTATTCCAGTGAAGATATTGGTTTGTTTTTAATGGCTTACATTTGGGACCATTTAACCCATTTTGTGTCACACGTCTTTCAGTAATGTTCACATAAGTTCTGCCTGTTGTATTGTTTTGTCGATTTTGTATGGTTTAATACCAGGGCATTCGAAAAGTAATGGCAACATACTCGTAGTTACTATTTTACACTAAATTTATTTAGGTTACTTTTGACATTACATACTTCGTATCATTCCTGCCATTTCAACAATACATTGCCAAATTCTTGGAAGATGGCAGACTCCATCTGCACTACCATTTCTGAATATCTCTCTCACTGATCAATCTTTGGATGTCAACAAGTCTTGATTGAAAACAAATGTCTCACTTCCACTCAACTTGCAATAGTTAGTATCAGTACCGGTATGGTAGGACTTCTCTCCCACAAGCTTCTTGTAATGCCCTAAAGCACTGAGTTGCATGTTGCAACTTGGATTTTTATGAAGCACCTTTGTTCGTATCTTTAGGGCTCTATTATTTACTACAAATCAGAAACAGTCAATAGTTACAAAATATGGCTACTTCGAGACTATCAATATTGCAGATTTATGAAACAATCGCTGCTCTGTTACGTAGTACAAGATTTCAATGGTCACCGCTAGGAGCACTGATTTACAGCATTGTTGCCATTACTTATCGAATGCCCTAGTATATAATATCTCCGTATAGATACTAACTAACTACTCTTGTATAGACATAGGGTAAACTAGGGTCTGTTGGACAGTCGGGCATGTTGGACACTCTGTACTTTAACGTGTTACCTCGCCACTTGTGGGCACCAGATTCACGAGTGGGGCTACTTCCGTCATTGACTTCTAGCAGAATCTGGTGCCCACAAGTGGCGAGGTAACACGTTAAAGTACAGAGTGTCCAACATGCCCGACTGTCCAACAGACCCTAGTTTACCCTACTGAAGTCACAAAAAAAAAAAAAAAAAGATTATGGAAAAATATTATTTTTCTCTTCCGTAAGTCTCCAGTTTGAAGTCTTACAGTCGACCTGGTTGTCGAGTTGGTATAGCGCTGGCCTTCTATGCCTAATGTTGCGAGTTCTATCCCAGGCCAGGTCGATGACATTTAAGTGTGCTTAAATGCGACAGGCTTATGTCAGTAGATTTACTGGCATGTAAAAGAACTCCTGCGGGACAAAATTCCAACACATCCGGTGACGCTGATATAACCTCTGCAGTTGCGAGCGTCGTTAAATAAAACATAACATTTTTTTATTTAATTTAATCACTTTTAGATTGGATGAATAGCATCACCGTCTAATTAAGCATATACTGCTAATCAACATAAAACAACATAACATTGAAATATATCATTGGACAATAAGACATCCATAATAATTTTGAACAAGCACTCAAGGCAAACCTACAAGATATACACCACGACGCACACATATTTGGACAGAGGAAAGACGTGCATCAATAAGAAATAAGAACACGAACATAAACAAATTCGATGAAAGAGTAATGGAATGGAGAAAAATTCTCTCCAGTGCCGGGATTTGAACCCGGGTTTTCAGCTCTATGTGCTGATGCTGTATCCACTAAGCCACACCGGATACCCACACCAGCGTCGGACAGAATTGTCTCAATTTAAGTTCCAAATCTTGGGTTCCCTCTAGTGGCCGCCCTCTGCACTAAGTCATAGATGTCTATGAAAGTAGGACTGAAGTCCACACATGTGCTGAGGTGCACTCGTTATGAGTGACTAGTTGGCTGGGATCCAACGGAATAAGCGTCGTCTTAAATCACTTCGTGATTTATGCATTTCATATATATTATTTTAATATACCGAAGTACATATGATATTTCCATGCAGATATTCTGCGTCATCATACGATGAAAGAGTAATGGCGGCCACTAGAGGGAACCCAAGAGTTGGAACTTAAATTGAGACGATTCTATCCGACGCCGGGGTGGGTATCCGGTGTGGCTTAGTGGATAAAGCATCAGCACGTAGAGCTGAAAACCCAGGTTCAAATCCTGGCACCGGAGAGAATTTTTCTCCATTTCATTACTCTTTCATCGTATGATGACGCAGAATATCTGCATGGAAATATCATATGTACTTTGGTATATTAAAATAATAAACAAATTCGCTAATATAGTTCAAATACTGTAATTGCATCTCTTCACATTTTACAATATGCAGTTCATTCCATTTTTATTTTTTATTATTTTACTTATGAAGACTTGCAAATATATATATATATTGTAATTTACACGTGTACTTTTAACTATTTAATAATAAGGGCAGTCACACAAGAATAACATTTTGTATCCTAATTATGTTGGTTTTAGTATGTTTTTATTACTCTGTATGCTATTTAATATGTATTGTATTTGTAGAGACTAATGATATTGCTAGAAGAAATGTCGTATCTGATGATGTTGGCATAATCCAACGAAAACGTTCATACGATTTTTAAAACATGTAAAGTAAAGGTTTTGTACCTTACATAAATTGCAGTAAAGTCAGTGACTGAAAAATAAATATTCCTACTATATATTACAGACTTTTCTGAAAATCAATCAAAATGAATTGCAAAATATTCAGATTTAATCACAAGTAAAGTAGGCTTCTCTATAAAATATGTCGAACTGAACCAGAAACAATCACTTGTCTTCAAACATACCTTATTAACAAAGAGAAAAAGTAATTTAATAGATAAATCACGGTACCTGACAATATATATCAGCCAAAACAAAGTACAGTACCGGTATTAACAAATCTAATTTATCGGGAATTGGCAGCCAAATTTTGCAAGGAACGTACTGGTAGTGAATTCAATATTAAACATGGAATTTTTTTTACTTGTTCCACAACTCAAAGCTACAATGCATATGTAAGATCTATGAAATAAAACCTATGAAATGTGAGATGATGTGAATATGTAATAAAGGCCATGAAAAAGAAGGAATAAATGTGACAAGTTAAAAAAAAATTAGCATTTGAGTTAATGGAAGTGGTCACAGTTTTTGTGAAAAAAAAAAAGTACGGTAGTTTGAAACATTGCGTACCTTGAACAGGACCGGATTCCATGATCTCATACATGATGTCCTGCTCAGGACCAAGTCGATATGCTGGCCCCATACGGTACAGCTCTGTGCGGAGGGCTGTCTGAGGATGTGCGGGAGGACTGCATCGAGCTGTGAGTAAGTTTGATCGTTTGGGTAGTCGACATCTTTCTACGAATCCTGACCCTGCAGTATACTGATAGCATGGTTCATCCACTACTCTGTAACAATAAACAACAAATATTTGTAAATGCTACCATCGTCCTGAACAATGGCTGTTTTCACGAAAAAAAAAAAAAAAAGTCTTTGGACTACGCTTGTTTTATGAAAACCACTGAGAATTTCCACTCCTATAACATAGGACTACGGTGTTTCCCCCCCCCCCCACTAACGACTAATTCAGTAGATGATCACTACAATATGCTCACCACATGCGTAATATCTGAAATTTGCATTTTTTTACTATGGTTCATTTAAAAAAAAACTTTCAATTGTTAAATTCAGAAAAAAGGCATTCTACAAGAACTGGGAATTACATCAATTATGAACAAAATTAACCAATACAAACTCATGTTATACAATGAATGAATGAATATGAGTGGCCTCTACATATTTTAGGCGAACAGTTGAGGAGGGGGGAGAAGAAAACTTCTGAAACATCTCACAGACGACAATAATTTCGTCATCATAATCATCATTGGCATTATCATCGTCATCGTCATCATCCTCATCATCATAGCTGGAATGTAGCTACAAGTTGTCTGAAATTCGTGAAGGATTATGATTTTATGACAACTGGTATTTTGTCCATCATATGACGAAATGCTGTCGAAGAATTTAAAATATTTTAATTTTTCAATCAGTTTATCATTTATAATGGCCTAAATTTTGGCGCTATTGAAGACATTACATAGTAGGCCTATGCCATTATTTCTGTATCTGTTTCATCTCTTTTTTCATGTTATATGCAATTCTATGTTTTTTTTTAACGAATATCTGTACTGTCTATTGTAATTGAGGCTTTGCCCTGTTATAGGCATAAATAAATAAATAAATAAATAAATAAATAATAAAAATAAAAAAATAAATATTCTTCGTAGATTTTCAAAAGTTATATTTGAATTATATGTGTCAAGGGATGGGGTTAGTATTACTATTTTTTTTTACAGTTTACATTATCGGTACAGGTACTTTAAATGTTGTGCATTATTATTATTATTATTATTATTATTATTATTATTATTATTAAAAAGATGAACTGTCAAATGTATAAAACGTTAAACAAATGTTTCACAATAAAGTCAGAACTCACACTAATGAACGGGTAAATACTGCTCTTAAAATTAGTTGAAAATCGACAATGCACAATGTTTAACATTTGCACAGAAGAACTGTCGAAACAACTTTTCCAATATGTTTCACAAGAAGTTAAATTCCATACTGTGTCGCTTCATTTTATTACTCCAGCACTAGGTGGTAGATCTCTCTATAATAAAGATAGCATTGTTATAAACGTGCCGCAGCACCAAGCACAGGGATTATACTGAAAGAGGTTAGGAGGACTATACCTTATGTCGATGTAGATTTTGTTACTCTGACAGTGGAAAAGTAGAGAAGGGAAAACGATTATGGATTAAAAAAATATTCAAATCTAAATATGTATTTTTTTATGTTCAAGGGAGAGGGAGTTCAAACCTAGTAACCCTCCCTTACGTACACCCCTGGAATTATAGTACTTTAAAGTGTAGACCTGAACCTATTCGTTGTTTTAAAATATTATAATGACTTCTGATCATGTGCAAAAAATATTTTTACACACTTACATACATTTTATGCAATATAGTAAAGTACAAACCCATATTTACGAAGGAAAAGCCAAGCACGGTCCAAGTGGCCACCTTGACATGCCCTCTGACCGCGGTTGTTGCAGGCCAGAAGATGCTGCGCTGAGAGCTGGACTTTCTCTAGGCCTCGAGACATGATTGCAAAACGATCAGATGCAACTGATGTTGTGGACAAAGCCCACGACGAGCCGCACCATCCCTGATCTCGTATTCCTTCCACCAGTCCAGGCCATTTGTTGCGTGCATCGAAACTACGTGGTAAGCGTCTGGAGTCGTATATTGGAGTCACAGGACGCATCCTCATGACCTGCGCACAGAATCACATATCAACACGACAATCTATTTATAATTATCTGGTGATGGCTATACAGATTCTACCAGAAGGTACAGACCAGAACTCTGAATCTTTGCAGCAACCATAACATAAGTACACTAAACACTTTATTATATATGAAGCAATCATAAAATTATATTATATTTATTTATGTAAATGATAATTTCATTATAATTTTTTTAATGTACATTACGTCTTTCTGTTCACTGGAGGAGCAGTGGTGATAATCAAGAAATTCAACAACCAGGCTGAATATCACCGCTGAGATAATTTAGGAATTGACCATCACATAAAAATACAACCCTCTCTCGCCACTACAAATGGAACGAGTAGAATACAATGAGAACAAGGGGAATACAAAGGGAAGACTTGGAGAACAAGAGAAATTCAATGAGAACAGTTGGAATACAAGAAAAAGGAAAGAAGAACAAGAAGAATACAAGGGGAACAATCAGGGAGAATCAGAGGAAAACAAGAAGAAGATAAGGATAACAAACATAAGACAAGGAGAACAAGAGGAATATAAGGAGGACAATGTAAATACAAGAAAAACATGGGGAACATAAGGAGAACAATGGGATTACATGAAAAACAAGGAGAATAAGACGAAAACAAGATGAACAATGGAAAGACAAAACGAACCAGGGGAAGACAGGGTGAATAAAAGGAAGACAGGGAGAACAAGATAAATACGAGAACAATGGAAATATAAGAAAACTAGGGGAATACAAGGAGAACAAGGGAAAGACAAGGAGAAAAAGAGGAATTCAAGGAAAATACAATGAGAACGGGGAAAGATACGGAGAACAAGGGGAATATAAGGAGAATACAATAAAAATAAGGGACATGCAAAGAGAGCAAAGGAAATACTCCAACTTTCGCTGCCATGTAACAGTGCAGGAACTGCCATTACTTCATAAAACTTCATTAGAGTCTGTTTCCGGACTTTCTTTCCTAATGTTCGGCATATTGTTCCACAAAAGTAATTATATTTACTTAATTTTCCTCAAATATAATTGCTTTTCTCGTATGATATGAAACAGCCCAGATATTTAAAAGATTTCACTTGTTCAACTGTTTTGTTATATTTGTTATTACTCTCATGGACTGTAGTCTTAGGAATGCCAGATATTTTCATATTGTAATTGACGGTTATTTTATCCAATTTAAAAATACCTTCCTTTGAAGCATTTTCGGTTTAACTGATGACTATTTTTTTTTTTTTTTTTTTTGGGTAGGTTATTTTTCGACGCTTTGTCAATATCGACTATTTCTTCACCAGCAAATAAAAGAGTAATCAAATTTACATTACGCCAGGGGCGGCTTTCGAAGGGGGGCTGCGGAACTGCAGCACCCCCAGACATTTGTGGCTCTTGTTTCGTTTTATGTTGTGAAATACATTTATTATACAGTCTCTATTTAGCAGCTCGAATTTTTTTAAATTTCGCTCTCATTGACATGCACGCAATTGTTAGTGAAGTCACTTCCTCCCCTGGTGCTGCCAGAGCGAAACGAGAGACAAGGTCGGATTGGTGAAGCCACTTCCTCCCCTGGAGCTGCCAGTCTCGTCTCGGATGCTTTGTGCGTTAGTTTTACCCCTCCCCCTGCTGCCCCTCGCCGTGAATACAGAGTTTCCTGGCGCTGCAAAATTTGCAGCAGTTTGCCAGTAGCGCGCAGTTTTAAATATATTTTCTTTAATGTTGTGAGTATAACAAGTGCAGCAATGTTTAATTCTGTACAATATTTACAGTCTATTCAGTTCAGTACCTTAACAATTCAGGAGAAATGTGAAATTAAGTGCCCATCAGTTGAATCTTATAATGGAAAAGCCGCTAAACAAAATAGCCTACAGAGCTCGCATATTTTTTGATAATTTATCCAGTATCCCTGCTTTCTTCTCTCAATCTCCACACAGTCTGTATTAGATTAATGTGTTTCAAAGACAATTCCATCAGCTGGGGGCAACAAGATGGAGTTTTAAAATAAGAACATTAAATGTTGTTCATGAGAAGAAGAAACCATTGCTAGAATGTTTTCGAACCATAATGGAATCTGAAACATCTAACATCATCACAATAAATGAGGCAAGCGCCCTGGTGCGTGCTCTTGAAGATCCTGAATTCAATTTCTGGCTGTTTTTTTTTTTTTTTTTTTTTCATTTATTGATGTATCATGTAGATATATTATACAACCAACATCGCCAGTTAGATATTTCTAAGGTTCAAATCTGCATATAAAAAATTGAATTATGGTTTATTTGACGACACTCGCAACTGCAGGGGTTATATCAGCGTCGCCGGTGTGGCGGAATTTTGTCCCGCAGGATTCTTTTAAATGCCAGTAAATCTACTGACATGAGCCTGTCACATTTAAACACACTTAAATGCCATCGACCTGGGCCGGAATCGAACCCGCAACCGACTATGCTACCGAGGCCGAGTCTATATATATTAAGCTTTGTTAATGCCATACAGACAATACGGAACAGTGCACAGTTGAGCAGCGAGATCTTTGAATATGAAAACCATAAAAAGCGTTGTAAGGTCGAAGGGATTCAGACAAGGGTTGCGGCAGCCAAGGAAGTGTGTGACCTCATTATCACACAAGCTAACACCCGATTCCAGTTCATAGATCATCTGATATTGTCTTCTCTTCTGTATCAAGAAAAATTTGAATGCTACAAAAGCTCATTTCCTGAAAATGATCTAAATGTATATGTGAAGTTTTTTTCTAATGTTCGGTAAAGACAAACTAAAAACGGAACTCACTGTGTTGTATCAGATACAAGCATCCAGAAATGTCAGTGACGCAGTCAAGCTCTTGCAGTTTCTTCTATCTGAGAACTTGCAGGCCTCATTTTCAGAAGTTGTGAAACTACTACGCATAGCTATCATCATATCAATGACAACTTCCGAACCAGAACGTTGCTTTTCGCGTTTGAAGAGAGTAAAATCCTATCTTAGAAATACGATGAGAGAAGAGAGACTGACCGCATTAGCTATGTTTTCTATTGTAAAGACTATATTAAACGACATATCAGATTTTAATAAGAAGATAATTCAAAAGTTTGCAACCTACAAGACAAGGCGCATGGAACTAATCTTTAAATAAGGTAAGTTGCATGGTTTATTTTTGTATGCAGCACCCTTGAATTAAATATACACGAGCCGCCACTGCATTACGCACTTCAAAACTCAAAGATATTCTATTCAGTTGCTCTTTGACATAACAGACACATGTACAATACATAGAAAGTTAATACTGTACGCCTATAGGGTTGCTATTAGACCTACTCACATATAGATTGATAAATAACTGTAACATTATTTACGAGATATTCTCATGAGGTTATAAACAGTATACCAATTAATTCTTAATTGTCTTAATTGGTTCAAAAACATTTCTTTATGCAATCCTAGCATTAAAAGACGCTTGTTACGACGCTATAAATCGTGCACAGTTGACCTAATTCTGGCACTGGTACGGGTACCAGAAAAGGTTACATAGCAACTAGTATTACATGACGTCACCACCACCTTCACAACACAATTTTATACAACGTACCTATAAGCAAAAGCTTCAAAACAGAAACAAAATAACATTGTCTTAAAAACGGTTACTTAGCAACCATGCATATATTACGTTATATTCAGTATTCATGTCTCTACTACGTCATAACATTACATTTTGTAAATTTATAATAGTTTTCTTTTGCATATTTTAATGCTAGAATATGCATAACACGTTGTATGTAACAAGTGTATAATCTTCATTATAAACACATGTGAATTTAATCCATTATTATTATTATTATTATTATTATTATTATTATTATTATTGGAGGTTTGAATATTATTCATAGCCCGTTCTTTATACACACTTAAATTTTGCAACAAATTGTATTCATTATCCTAATTCCATTACCCTAATTTCTGTATAGACGTTACATGCAGTCATAGGGATTTCCTCAAAATCTCCTGTCACTTTTCAGTTTATTGTTCTATTTTATTGGCTATTAATTAATGACACTACTTCAACTGCGCACTTATCTAGTGTCGGTGAAATTAATATTATAGCTGCATGAATTCGAGGATTCACCATGCGATTACCTGACATTCGTCTTACAGTTGGGGAAAACCTAGGAGAAAACTAAATCATACAGCACAATCAGGATTCGAACCTACCCTACGAGTCCAGGATAATTACCCTGAAGTCTACGCAATGATTTTTTATCGTTCTTATAGAGTGGCATGGTAAAAAGATGACATAATACCTAACATTTTACAAATACACATCAAACAAGATAGAGAGGTGCGTAATTATTAATATAACAGTTTTAAAGAAGAGTAGGGACCTACCGTTTTCTGAGGCTGCAGTGTTCCAAGTCTGAGGGAGATGCCCTCATCTAGCCGTCGTCCCCAGAATGCTGAATAATTACTAGCACGCCAGCCCAGACGGTGTGACCCAGAGTTGATTCTGGAAATAATCTCTGGCTCCACAAGGCATTCATTGCGCTCACACATTAGTTCCACTTGGTTGCCTACTTGCTGACATTTGCTGTAAAATGAATTGCAAGTAATTAATAAGCCAATATATATATATATATATATATATATATATATATATATATATATATATACTGGGCCGCTGACAGAATTTATGGACCCCTATGCAATACTGTACTCAGACCCCCTTGAAAAAGTAACAATTACAAGTTACCAGTTATTCTAATCATAATAATTATTTGCAAAATAAATAAAAGATAACCCCATACACAGATACGAACCTAAAAATATACACTTTCATTACACTGAAAACTTTTAGCAAAACTTCACATTAGCACAATATATTATATTCATTAAACATTATTCCTAAACATCTATAATTTCTAACTTGCAGTCCAACATCAACAAACAACTCTTCTTGACTTCACTGATGCAAAATCATCAATTATATCATCAAAATTTATAAACCTAGCAAGATCGCTCTCCAGACTAAGGAGCCAGACTAAGGACTCAGTCGTTCTTGACACATTGTTTATCTGAATACATTTTTATTTCCTTCGTTTTGCTGAAGGATCTTTCAGCATCAGCAACTGTCACAGGAATTGTATAGAATATTCTAATGGCTATGTAAATATTTGGAAATAAACTGTCCAGTTTTAATTCCCTCAGACTATTTAGGAGATTCATAGATTTCAGTGGAGTTGGCCCTAAATTAGAGGCATGAATTGATTTTAAATATTTCGGCTCATCACTGATCTTTTTGTTAATGTCTTCATAATATTTTTCAAGCAGTCTAGCACCCATATTAATATCTTCTAATTTTTTCTGTCTCTCGTTTGTGCTTCTCAGCTCCCGACTTATGCCTGTACTTGTCCATTGTGCAGTTAAACTATAACCGGTAACACTAATGAACAGAATTTACTAGACAAACGACAACGAAAAGACGAAAGTTTCGACACGAAACTTACAATGTACTGAAAAGGAAACATGATCCTGAGACTTCGGTCTGGGAGAGTCCACTAGCATTTTGTGGTGGGCCAGCGGGGGGGGGGGTTGTTATTTAAAAAGAACAACCCAATAAATAATTGAACGTGTTCGGTACAAGCGACCGGAACATAGTTCAGGCAAATGCTTGGGCCCTCGAGTGTCGTGTCGGTGAACGTTAATGCGGGAAACCGATATTTTATTATATAAAAGTCAAATATTTACATATGAAATGGTAATTTGTATTAATTCTACTATTGTTTAGTTAATATGTCAAATTTATGTAACAAATATTCTTACAAAATTTTATAGTAGTACCCGTATGTATCTATGAATAATTATTCATAATAATAAAAAGTAATCACACTCAGTTAATCTGATGGGCCCTTACTGCTCATGGGCCCATATGCACTTTTCCCCTTTGCCCCCCCTTCTCGGCGACCCTATATATATATATATATATATATATATATATATATATATATATATATATATATTTCATTCGTCTGGTAGAGTTAAAGCCTTCTAATATAAATTTAAGAACTGTATTGCTACGTTTACTGCAAAAGAATTACACGGTACTAACACAACCGTACATGATGTCACAGGACGTAGAAAAGTTAATTGCCACAATGTGCTTGTAGTACGCGCCGAAATTCAAGTGTGTTTGTCAGGCGCTGCATGTCTCAGCCTGTAGTGAGCTACTGAAGGGATTACTTATTCGTGTGTAATGTAGTGCAAGATATTGTAGTTTTTCTGATTAATAATTTGTGCGTAGTGTAATGTAAGCTATTGTATTTGTGTAGTGCTTAGTGTAGTGCAAGCTGTTGTGTTTTTTTCTGATTATTTTGAGAATACTGAAGGGATCACTCATTCGTTCATAGTGTTGTGCAAGGTAGTTTATTTTTTTATAATTGTTTGAGAGTGGTGTCGTGTATAACTCTATGGAACAATTAATTGCAATGGTTATTGTAGTTTTAAGTTATACAAAAAGTGGAAAAAATATCCGACAAGTCATTTTTTCATCAAACATTTTTAAACAAGAAATTAGTCGAGTATTTCAGAACAATCTTCGGAGACGTAAAAAAAATGTATTGAAACAGAAAAAGTATTCTACATTTTGAACACATCTTGTGACACAAGTTAAGATTCACTTGCATTCATTTTTAAGTTGTTTATAAAGCTATTCCCCGCTACATACGTATCTTGAAATTGAAGTTACTACCGTAGAAACGGCAGCCGATTTCGCGGTAACTGTGCTAGGCGTATATAACAGAGAATGCCGCTGAATTTGCGGTGTGAGGGAAGCGTCAGATATGAAGGACCCTGTACTATACTGCCAATGATGCTATTGACCTATATTAAACATTGTAATATTGATGATGGATGTAATGTATCCAAGACTATGTTTTTTCACGATTTACTTGCAACAGACTAAATCAATTTACAACAAAATAGGTAACTTTTCAGACATCAATGTTGCTAAATATAAATGCATATTTGTAATAGAGTTTAGATTATACTAACCAAAGGTTGCAATTAATCTTCACTGTTTCTCCGAACTGGTAGTATTGCCCATTGTGGTAACAGCCTGGAAAATTATATCAAGAACATGATTCATTATTATTATTAGGCCTATTATTAAAATAATTTCCCAGTCATCGTAAATGTGTAAAGATTCTGTTTAATAAGTGCTGTACTTACTCCCTAATTCCAAAGGAGGCTCAATGCCTAGACAGACTTTCCAGTAGTCAGGACAGCAATCTTCACTGTGAGTTCGGTTGCAAAAATCATCACAGTAACAAAGCGTTCCTAGGATTGGTACGGAACAATCGTCGAATCTTCCTGTACAGCAACCGTTTCGTCTTGTTGCACAGTATGGACCGCGCAGATCTGAATAATCGTCACCTTCGCTTACTGCTGCCAGGGCCAAAAATATGGCGGCCGCCACCAACAACCATCTCTCATTCCACATTCTGAAATGAAACAAAACATAAAGCACTTTGTTAAATTAATGCGAAATGAAACAGTTATTGGTACAATTTCATCTCTCCTCCTGTGTCCTGGAGTATAGTATACTATACTTCATATATGCATTTAGTTTCAAATTTGCCACTAGGTGGAATCGTTATCAGTGGCGATTCCTCCATGAAAGATATGAGGATGATCCTACAGTTTAATTTCGTGCCTCTGAGGATAGGAAACATTTTAATTACAGATTTTGATTTTTAATGCGTCCCGACGTAATAATTTTCTTCAAACTTCCACTTTCTGTCGTGAGTTGTCGCCACTGCACATCTCAGACTTTAGAAATACTTTCCGAGGAACCATCCAAATATTTTACAGCATACGGTTTTTATCTAGCAGTGACGTTATGGACAGGGGAGGGTGCGGAGGGCAGGGTGTGGCTTAATTTTAACCGCGTTTGAGGATGTGGCCGTATATCCTAATACTACGACTCTTCTTTCTGGGTGGTGGCGACCTTGTCAGAGACTACAATACAAATCTTCAAGTACCCTTGCACCCTCCTTAAATGCAGTTCATTGGTCATTTTAAAAGATCAGAATAAACGAAATAATAAATAATTTAAAATGATATAATATAAAAAATAAAATGAACAAAAACCAAATTTACATGAAAATAAATAAAATAAGCTATAATAAAACACAAGGATTAACAGGACTTTCAGATAACAGGACTGCCGAAAGAATATCTGAAGTTATATTTGATCATTTAGAAGAATTTAACTGTAGCAAGAAATTAATTGCGAATGCTCTATTATTATTATTATTATTATTATTATTATTATTATTATTATTATTATTAGCAGTTTCTGTCTTGGTCATCAATCATCAATGTCATATCCTACACACAAAAAATATCACGAGTCGCCACTGATCGTTATCGATCACTTCTTTTCTGTGCTTGTCAAGCTCGTGACATCTCCTGGGACATACAGGAAGCACAGAAAAATCTGTACAATCATTGCATTGCTGTTTCAACTATTTGTAAATGAAAATGGCGACTAGCAACTCAACACCAAGGCACGTAGAACATGCTTTCGAAGTAAGTACACAGTAACGTTATATTTTAAGGGTAAAAAAATATGATATAAGATGTATGTGCAGAGACCCAAAGTATAGTATAATATACCTGCATTTGTGTCCTAACTGTAACCGGCAGAATTTTTTCAGTATTTTTCATTTCAATGTTTTTTTAAGCGTAGAATTATATTGAACTTTAAAAATAAAGCAAAAAATGTCTCAGGACTCAGAAGAATAAAATCTTGTTTCTGCAGCAATTAACATTCCGCGTTGGTGCATGATTGTGAAATGTGATTGTTAAAAATTGTAAATACAAGAAAAATAATTGAATAAAGAACGAATTAAACATCTAAAGTACAGAATTATTAAAAGATTCATTCTGAAAATACCTTTAACATTTTTTAATTTAACTTCGCTAATCGTTACATTTCTTTTTTAACAGCGTGCATTCCGTAACGCGAGTTCTAGGCAGGATGCCTCAGACCACGACGCCACTGCGCGGGTCGGTTTGTATATTACATAAATATACGAGTAAAATAAAATAAAATAAACTATAGTACAATGTTAAAGAAAATCGTCGTTGTTCCTGCAATAACTCTTTTGTGCAAAATATAAAATTTTTCAATAGGAAGAAAAAACACATTTATTCATCCTATGGCAGCCGTGCATAGGAGACTGTGAATTCGTACATTTTCGAAACAAAGAAATATAATTACACATAGAAGATTTTATTATTTGCTGTATCACTATTTAAGTTCTATAATAGAGCAAAAGTATGAAAATCGATAAATATATCACATAGTAGTTATTGCAGGAACAACGACGATATTCATAATTATTTTCAACCTTGTCCGCTACAAGAACCACAGATTTTTTTTATGAAAAACCCCCAGGCCTGACTGGGACTCGAGCGCGTATCATCTGTATAAAAGGCCGCGGATTGGTCCGTGTAGTCACTTTAGGACAGTCACATTTACAACAGACGTAATCCCTTACGCATTATGCGCCATCCCAAAACAGCCTGAAATAGACGAAAATGCTTAACATTGGGTCATAAGCACGTGTCATACCACCAAGAAACTTTAAATCGAAGACTCATAACATAACAATAATAATAACAATAACAGCTCGTGCTGTTATCTTCCTAGTTAAAATATGGTGGCGTACCATAAATAAAATAGATTAAAGAGTATGAGAACGGAGAACATGATGTGCTTTCTCATTATTCAATTTCTCTGCCAGACATTTAATTAACGCATGCCGCTGACCCAGTAAATCCATTTAAGTAAAGAGCAATGAACTTGCATCTCACGAGAGTATACGTAATATATTATATAGTATAACGTATTACACTGAAAATGTAAAAAGCTGAGGGATTTTAAGTAGGATTCCTGTTTTAAGAGTTTTCTAAGTAAGTAGACATTTATAAACGCCTAATTGTCTGAAGTAACACATACATTTGGAAGAAACACAACAAAAAGAGTTCTTGACGATCCTGAGAATAAAGAAACGTAAGCTCACGGTCAGAATATAAACTATCACGCTTTAATAAAAATTTATTTTGGACGTCCCGAAACATTAACGCTAGTCACATTAACAGCAAAATAAAAACGTATAAGTTAGGTACTTTGTTGTTAAAGCGGAGAGGAGAGGAGAGGAGAGGAGAGGAGTATTTATGAAACTCGATCCTTATAGTTAGTATGGAAAGTTGTGATTTTCGTTGGCACAAATAATTTATAAATAAGTCGATAAGAGTTAATTTTGTAAATAATTATTCTTTCAATTAATGTTTTCGAATTATTTTCATTTAAATTCAAAATGTACGAAAAACTTCAGAGCATTCACTACAATCAATACGAGAAGTAAAACCTTGACAAGAAGTACATAACTACAGTTCTTATCTATCCATCATTTAAGAAGCAGAGAAAATTGAAGTATTCCGAGGAAAATCCGACCCACCATCTTATGTCGTCTTTTCCATCAAAAACATCTCTTGAACTGTCAGCACTGGAATCCGGGTCTCTGGTGCAGAATGTTTAGTAAATCACTAGGGCCGTGACGTCGGTATATTTGTATTAGTCTGAGGTGAACATACGACGCCCCGGACAGAATGTAGTCGACGTGTTTCAAGTACAGGCAGCGGAAGCAAATTTGACACACGCCTAAGCAAGCACGTTCCGTGTTCTGTATACGATTATTGCGTATTATAAAATCAAGACAATACAATAATTGCATGTAAGGGTTTTTTTTTATTTTTTTTATTTTATTTATTTATTTATTTTTTTTTTTTAAGTTCTGCATTACAGTTTTAGAATGCCGAAAACGTATATGGCGTACAATTTTGCTTTCTCTATTATTTAACTGTTACATTAATTTATTTATGCTCGACCATGCCGAAACGCAGTAATTATACACCTGGTAGCAGACCTTTAATGCATGTCATTAAAGTACACCTACTCATTAAAGGTCAGGTCTTTCAGCCAATGACGACTCAGGTTACAACTATTCAGCCAATGACAGGTCAGCTTTCTACCGTTATAAAACCGCAAGTATCGATTATTCTCGGATATGCAATCGAAAGAGAATTAGCGAAAAGTCACGGAGGCTGGAAATCCAATACTGTCGCAGAAGGTTATGTTCTGTTACTATAATAATAATTAGCGTTAATTGTAAATAATATTCAAATAAATTCAATTTGTCATCTCGTTTTTCAATGTCTAATTTAATTTCAATGTTATCTCTGTAGGTTCTTATGGCCTAGCAAGGTCACTGTGGACATCTATTCCTCGGAAAAAAATCAATACTTTCGCGTCTCCGCACATCTCACAACATACGGAACATTGCTGAAGGTCAGATATAATTAAAATTAATAATATCAAGTTAGAAATATGGTCGAGCATAAAAAGTCGTATGAAACTCGCCTATAATGGTAATTAAGAAGCTCGTATGAAAATTATGAAACTCGCTTGCGCTCGTTTCATAAATATCCATACTCACTTCTTAATTACCTTCATTATAGGCTCGTTGCATAATGTACTATTATCGCATCAATTTCGTATCTTACTTTTCTTGCATGTTATTCTCTTAGTTTCGGTTCCTGCTGCAATAAACAACATTCTTTTTCAGAGTTTCAAATGAAAATGACCGCCGAGTGTCGGATAGTATAACCTTGTATGCGGAAGAACTGCGTTCAACATCGGCTGAAACCAAGGGCGCATATGTAAAATATTTCATATTATCAATTCAATCTCTACATCACACAGTAATACAAAAAAAAAACGGTGGTTTCAATTCATCAGATGATAAGTGCGATTGTTATAAACTTGATATAGAAATGAAGTTGATGATGTGAAATATTTTATATATGCGCCCTTGGTTTCAGCCGATGTTGAACGCAGTTTTTCCGCATACAAGGTTATACTATCCGACACTCGGCGGTCATTTTCATTTGAAACTTAGAAAATGAATGTTGTTGTTTATTGAAGCAGGAACAGAAACCAGGCAAACAACATGCAAGAAAAGTATGGTACGGAATAGATGTGATAAATAAATTAAGGTAACAGTTGAATATAGGGAAAGCAAAATTGTACGCCATATACGTTTTCAGCATTCTAAAAATTTAATGCAAAACTCTAAATAAAAAAAAAAACATCTTTTCAGACTTTCGTTTTACCACATTTGTGACAATTTAGGTATGATTTCCAACATTTATTCTCAACCTCACCAGCATTTTAGACCTTTCCGATATTAACCCTTATATACTCGTACAATGATTGTATTGTCTTGATATTATAACACGCAATAATCGTATACAAAACACGGAACGTGCTTGCTTAGGTGTGTGTCAAATTCGCTTCCTCTACCTGTACTTGAAATATCGACTATAGTCCCATCGCTCTAATTTCCGGCAGCCAATCGCGTTGCAGGTCGGCTACATTTAAACGTGTGCGTCTTGTGATTCGCTTATGAAGACGTTATTCATTTCTTAAGGCTCGATAAATACTTAATATAATCGCCCGCCATTTTGGCTCTTTCGTTGGCGTTCGCAGAAAGCACACGAAGACGTTATTTGCCGCTCAATTATTTGCTGAATTACATTGCGTTTGATTTATTATCATAGGAGCTACGACATGATAATGTTTAACGGTGTGGCAAATAGATTCCTCGTATGGTAGCTCGGGAACGAAAGAACAAAAATGGCGAACGATACTACCTACCTAGACTATATAGAGCCTTCACTTCCTAAGACGTAAGCAAAGAGGCGGAGCCACGCCGGAAATAACAGCGTCGCGACTTTACATTCTGACTGGCGTCTTATATTCACCTCAGACTAATACAAATATACCGATGTCACGCCCCTATAAATTACATACACATAATGGAATTATAAGAAGGATGTTTAATGTGCTTAAGCCTCCATCAGTCTGCCGATTTGGTTTTGTGGACAGCGCGCGTCCTTCCAAACCAAACGGTCCGTTGTTCGATTCCAGGAGTGGGCGGAGATTTATCTCCATTCCACGGAACTGGGCATTTGTCCTTTGTCTTGTAGACCTACTTGTTCTGTGGCGGTCCCGCTGTGATCCTGCACACAGTTAAGTAGACCCACAATGTGACAGAATCCAGTGTTGGTATAAATGTAAATATTCTCTCTCACCCCGCAGTGGCGTTGTAAGTTGGTACAGATAGACAGACAGACAGACAGACAGAGAGATAGATAGATAGATAGATAGATAGATAGATAGATAGATAGATAGATAGATAGATAGATAGATAGATAGATAGATAGATAGATAGATAGATAGATAGATAGATAGATAGATAGATAGATAGATAGATAGATAGATAGATAGATAGATAGATAGATAGATAGATAGATAGATAGATAGATAGATAGATAGATAGATAGATAGATAGATAGATAGATAGATAGATAGATAGATAGATAGATAGATAGATAGATAGATAGATAGATAGATAGATAGATAGATAGATAGATAGATAGATAGATAGATAGATAGATAGATAGATAGATAGATAGATAGATAGATAGATAGATAGATAGATAGATAGATAGATAGATAGATAGATAGATAGATAGATAGATAGATAGATAGATAGATAGATAGATAGATAGATAGATAGATAGATAGATAGATAGATAGATAGATAGATAGATAGATAGATAGATAGATAGATAGATAGATAGATAGATAGATAGATAGATAGATAGATAGATAGATAGATAGATAGATAGATAGATAGATAGATAGATAGATAGATAGATAGATAGATAGATAGATAGATAGATAGATAGATAGATAGATAGATAGATAGATAGATATTTATTAGTCTTAGGAAATACAATGATTTCATGGCATCGTCAGAGTGAATACATATAAATATGCGGTTACATACGTGTTATTCCGACATACAAGATGTCTACAATAATATACAAATAATATACAATCAACACATTCAGTAATGAAGTCAATTCTCCACAGTTTTCTTCAGACCATTACTTGTACAAGGTTCTTGGTTTCCTTATCTTCTTGGGCAGTCTCACCCCAGACATGAATCAGACAGAAAAGAAGAGCAGTAAACACAAAAGGAGATACTAACTACTGTAAGCTAAATTTGGAGTGCTAAACTAAGATACTCATTGACAGTAAAAGGCATGTGGAAAAGTAAAATATGTTTCACTGACTTTTTAAATCTAGCATAGTTAAGGGCTTTAGTTTCAACAGGGAGTTTGTTGTAAAGTCTTATCCCTGTATGTGATAAGCTATTGAGACTTTTGGATAACCTATGATGATTAAAATGTAAATTATTGCATGTTCTTGTGCTGTAGTTGTGATAATCAGAGTTTATTTTAAAACTATCATAATTTTGGTGGATGAAACAGACTGTTTCAAGAATGTAAATACAAGGTAGGGGCAAAATATCAAACTCTTTGAATATTTTTTTACTATCCGAGCGAATAGGTACTTTCTTTATAATTTTCAATATTCTCTTTTGCAGTCTAAACACTTGTGCAAGTTTTGATGACGACCCCCAGATAATTATCCCATATGATAATACAGAGTGAACATAGCCAAAGTAAACCGCTCTAAGTAGTTCCTTGGGAGTTATATTGGTTAGGACACGGAAAGCATAACACAAACGACTTAGTTTATCAGTTAAGAATTGAATATGACTTTCCCACGTGAGGTTGGAATCAATCCATATCCCTAAAAATTTTGTACAATCGACGTCCTTTATTCCAGTATTATTAAGTAGTATTTCAATGGAGTCATGTAGTTGTTTCTGACTGAAATACATACAAACGGTTTTACTGACATTCAGTTTTAGTCTATTGCTAGCTAACCACTGTTCTAGTTGTCTTGAGGTTTCATTTATTTTCTCCTGTAAATTATTTTTATCAAGAGCATTGAAAACAATATTGGTGTCATCTGCAAAGAGAACGGTTTTAGCTTGTGTTATCCTTGAGGGAAGGTCGTTTATATACAGGAGAAATAGAATTGGGCCAAGTATGGAACCCTGGGGCACCCCGCTTTTCATGATAGTGGGATATGATTTCATTGAGCCTATTTCAACAAATTGTTGCCTTGCACTTAGGTAAGAAACAAACCAACTTTTAGCTAACCCCCTTATGCCAAACCATTGTAGTTTCTGGATCAGTATCATGTGGTCAACTGTGTCAAATGCTTTGCTCAGGTCCAGGAATAGCCCAACTGTTTGATTCTTGTTGTCTTTTGAATTTAGAATAAATTCCGTGAAAGTGAATATGGCGTTATTAATTCCTTTGCCTTTTTGAAATCCAAATTGAGCATTAGATAGTGCACCATTGCAATCTAAAAACCGAACTAATCTATTATACATAACTTTTTCAAGGATTTTGGAGAATGTAGATAATAGAGATATCGGCCTATAGTTGTTAATATTTTGTTTATCTCCCTTCTTAAATATAGGACATACTTTTGCGAGTTTGAATTGTTCGGGAAATTTACCACTAATTAAAGATGAATTGCAGATGTTTACTAGTGGAGCTACTAGTAGTACAGCACATTTCTTTACAATACCATCCGGAATGTCATCAGGTCCAGAGGAAAGATTATTTTTTAGTTTTTTTATTATATCGAGAATTTCATCTGCAGTCACGGGAGATAGAAATATGGTGTTTACATTTCCTGTTCCATGTAAGGTTGTTTCCTGACTACCTGTTACCTGGTTATTAGGATTGTCTGCTACATTTGCAAAAAATTTATTAAAAATTTCAGCTATTTCGAAGGAATTTTGAATTGTTTGACCATTATGTATTATTGAAAAGTCTTGATTTGAGACTTTGGTATTTTTACAAGTTTCTTTCTTTACAACTTCCCATATAGCTTTACCTCTGTTCTGTGCTTTCATAATGAATTCTCCATTGAATTTCAGTTTAGCTGCATGTATAACTTTCTTTAATATGCTGGTATATCGTTTATAATGTAATTTAAGATCTAGGCTATTTGTAATTTGGCACAATTTATATAACTCCTTTTTTCCTCCTACAAGAAGTTACAATCCCCTTCGTTATCCAATTTTTTGAATTGTTGAACTGCTTATTTGTAAGTGTACATTTTTTTAGTGGAAAAGCAACATCAAAATAATGAGTTATTGAGTTTATAAATTCGTTTGTTTTCGCATCCACATCTGTTAAGTTGGTTACTTCAATCCAATCTTCTTTGCTTAGCAAACGTTTAAAATATTCAACGTTTTCATCATTAAAAGATCTTTTGTACCTAATTGGCTTAATGCTATTTGGTTTAGGGTTTTCAAATGCATAAATATTTAAGAATATAGCATTGTGGTCTGCGATACCCATATCAATATTTCCTACTGAGAATGGATAAGAATCATGGTCAATAATTATTTGGTCTAGGCATGTTTTAGAATTAGAGGCTATTCTAGTTGGAGTGTCTATTGTTTCTATCAGATTATATGATCGAATTAGCGATCTGAATTCTGTTATGGTAGCATCACTATTTAAAAAATCTATGTTGAAGTCACCGCACAAAATTAATTGTTTCTTTTTGCTTTTTAGGTGATTTAAAAGAAGTTCAAACTTTTCTAAAAAGGTTTTTATACAGCCATCTGGGGACCTATAGACACACACTACAGTTAAATTATAATCCTGACCGCTAATTTCAGTCACAGCATGTTCGAATACTTTGTCTTGGTTTAGATAATACGTATTCTTTTTTTCTATATGTGATAAATGTTGTCTCACAAAAATAGCTGTTCCTCCATTTTTTGTAAGTGTCCCGACAGAAGTAACTTGAAAGGTTGAAATCTGGAATATGACAGTATGTTATTTCCTTTGTGTTTAGCCAGTGCTCTGTACAGCATAAGATATCTAACTTCTTTAAATCATGGTTTATGATTATTTCTAATTGATACAGCTTATTTCTAATGCACTGAAAATTTTGATGCATTAATGTGACAGAGGCCATTTTGTTAGAATTATAAGAAGTCTTTTTATCAGCAAATGAGAAAGAGCTAAGTTTACATGCACTATTTAGGTCTGTGGTTCCAATCTCCGTGAGTGGCCCTGGTATAAAAAATCACGTAGATGGGCAGGCGTCTTCACAAGTCGAGCCGAGGATCTAGTTGCCGCTTCCGGGCTCTGAAGACTTTCTTGGAGGCATCGATTTTCTTCATTATCTACCATCGAGTCGGACTTCCATTGAAGAGGTAGTTCCAATTCCCCCAAATTCAAATCCAGTCCAGGTGACGACAGCTTCTCCTCTGACAGACTCCTTTGTCTCTTCTTCCGGGATAAACTTGGACATAAAGAATCCTGAAGACGAGCAGGTGCCTTACTAGATCGCGAAGAAGCTCTCGTGCAGGTCTCATCATTTGGCTGATCCAATCCCTGGGACTGATCGTCATTCCACTGAAGAGCAATGGGGGTACTCGGGAGTATTAACTTGCTATGTAATATCGCTGCTATTTTTCTCACTGCTGCCTCCTTTCCTTTACCGTTCAAATGTAAGCCATGTCTAGTGAAATTGTCTCTATTTAAGTCTATTTCATTTACCTTTACATGATTGTACACTTTTGGTCTCTTTTTCAGTTTCCTATTGAAATTTACAACCTCACTGTTGACACATGATGTTGTAGGAAGGTCATGTCTATGTAGAGCGTTCATTACTATGATATTGGTTTGGTCATTTCTTTCCACAAATTGTTGTAGATGACGTAGTCCATTGTCTGTGTTGTTCCTGGCTATATAATTGGAACCTCCCCAGATCACTACCGTGTCTTTTTTGGTCATTTTCTTCATCTCTTCTTTTGCAGAAGTTGTTATAACGTCCAGGCACATACCAGGCTTTACTAAACCACTCACTTCCGTACATTCATTCACATGTAACCTTAGCTCAGATGCACACCCTCTGGCATGACTATCACCTATTACCAGTATTTTATGTTTTTTACGTGTGCTAAAATTAGGCCTACTGGAACTGGTTTGCTTCACTGCTTTCGCTGCTATTGGCCTACTTCCTTCTCCATCAACTTTTTTCCCTTCTTCACTCATCTGATGCCGTTCTTCGTATTGTAGAGGAGTAAATCTATTACTTGTGGGTATATTTTCCACAAGGCTGGTGCGAATATTTCTACCTCTTTTTCGATCAGGTTGAGACCAAGTTTCAACAGTGGAAACATTATGCCTAGGAGCCATTGTGTGGGCTTGGTTGGTAGCTATTTGGTTTGCATTTTCTTGGAGAATCCGTATAATTTCCCACGCAGTCTTCAATTCAGCGGAAACTTTACACAATTCCAATTGTAAGAATGCACAAGACGTACACTGATGATCTTGATTACCTTCAATATTACGATTATTCCTGTAAGCACAAGTACACGCAATCTGACTGGCCGCCATTTTGTAAATTTAAGGGAGAAAGGAAATAAGACAAAGAAAGAAAGATAATATAACAATGTGTTTGTTGATTTGTTCCTCCTTACGTTGCGTACGTGTAAATAGAAGTAGGTAAACGTTGTAAACAGTGGTAATTGGATTCTGTCTTCATTGTTTTCCTACTGAGTGGACCACCTGAACGTTCACTAATTGACATTTTAAGGTCGCGGCAATAATGAAATAGTTGGCCGCCAGGTGGCGACGCGTGCCAAACGCTGAGCAAGGCTCGAGGCATGCGGCAAACCTCGGAATAAACACATGACATTCCCCAATGCAACACAAATCCTTTGGTTACACTCTTAACAAGAAGTTTCGCTGACGCCCGAAGTAGCACGAAGAGTGCTCAAGGTGTTGTCAATGTCAATGAGCGTCTGTTTGCTTGTCCTGATTGTCGGGAAGCAAGTGGCCCGTTTGAGACGTTTGTTAAATGTCTAATATACAGGGTGTTCATAAAATTCCGGTAATAAGCACAAGACGTGGAGAAAGAGATTAATAGATGTAAAATCAGGATGGAAACTGACTTGCTAGATCGATATTTTACTCAAAAGTCAAATCGGGCACATATATTTCTGCAAATTAACGTAGTCATAGTCACTTGGTTTACGATAGCTGAAATAAGATATAAAAAACTTTACTTTACAATCGTTTCAAATGACGTGAGAAACTACATCAGTAGTTGTCCCAGATCTTGTTGTTGATTCTCTGGCTGAATTATATTATTCATCTTCAAAGTGAGTTACATTCTTCTTGAAGAACTTGCATCAATGGCTGTGGTTTATCCGAAGCACAATATTTTCATTAAAGCCTCTAATAAGAATAATTGGAATTTTATCGAAGTCTTCGTTAGACGTGGAACTATATATGCCAGCAAAAAGTGCGACGGATGAATTTTATGATCGTAATCCATACAGAATTATGTCGCAAGATCAGAGTGCGAATGAACGGGAGGAAGGGAGGGAATTCCGCGGCTTGTAAAATTGTTTGTCTGGCCGATGATACTTCCCAGGGAAAATAATTTCCTCCCTCAGGTTATTGACAGGATGTGGTAATGTTTCAAGCCAGTTTATAGACTTTTTACATGGAATTTTCTCAGTTAGTCCAAAAAAATCGAAGTAAAATTGAAGGAATTGCTACTACTTGGGAATGTGAATTTAGAAAAACAATGAAAATATTCGATATTTGATGGGTAGCATCATCTTGCAGTACTGTAAAAGCTCCAATGAGAAATTAGTCATCACTAGTCCATTATTTCAAAACTAAACCTATCTATTCAATGTGAGAAATAAAGCAAAATATCAAGGATTCCTAGAAAAGTTCACAACAAAGACCTTTGTTGTAGAGTTTGTATTGTTCAGAGACAACTTATAAGCTCTAAAACAACTCTCACCATATTTCGAATCACAGAATTCAGATGTAATCTCTCTTTCATCTGGTATATAAGAGTATGTATTAACTCTTAAATGAAATGAAGGACTTATCTCGAAGCAGCAAATACTGGATATTCAACAACAGGAAAGTAACAAGGTCAAGATATAAAAGAACCATCCAATAAAAACAAAGAAACTTTAAACAACTTTAGAAGACAATTCTTACAAGGCCTAATCTGAGTGTAAGATTCTCAAACTCTAATCACTTTTTTTTAGACTGCGAAGTGTTAAACCAAAGACTGTTGCCTCTAAACTGCAGTGAACTTGTTTTGTTTTGTGAGGAAAGGATTGAATCACTTTGCAATGAATTCAGTAAAAATAGAAGATTCTACTATTTCAGAAACTATGAAGGAATTTCGTTTGTTAAAAAAAAGGAATAGAGATAATGAATTAAAGGAGCTATTCAGCAGAATTAAAGACATGCGTGTGTCTTCTGCAGAGTGTGAAAGACGGTTCAGTATAATGAACAATACACTGACCAAGCTGAAAAAAAGAATGCATATTCATACATTCTCGTAACTTTTCTCTTTCTTTTATTTGTTTATAATTTCAGAAACATGTGCCATAAAAAGATAAATTATTTGCCTGATTAAATTACAGAGTTTGACATGGTCTTTTATTTATACAACCGAGAAAATATTTAATTCTGAAATTCCAGTGCTCGAAGTATGTTGCTAGAAGAGTGGAGAAACTAGATAGATGTTTCTCCCCCCTCCTCAAGAAGAAGCTTGATTCTCACTCTGGTGAAGATACACTCAACAATGATGAAGCTGAGTTGGAGGACATGTCCAACCGATTTCTGGAGAAAAAAAAATCCTTTAAAAAATTACATAACAACGAAAATGCAGATATGAATAATGCCAATCGTTTAGCAATTCTAAATAAACTCCATGCCACGGTAAATTAACAATTTTATATACCTTACTGATGCGAATGGAAAACATCAACAACTTTATTTATGCGATAACATAGCGATGTACACAATCCCATAGTAACAACATGCAAAACCCTCTTAAAACGTCCGCCACAAGATTTTGTTTTACAGAGTTCGACTGATACCCTGCTCTCAAAAATCTATACAGGCATGATATCGGTGAAATTTGTAACACAATCAGTTCATAGACATAAGTCACAGTTATTTATACGAAAAGTAAAGTCGAGTTTTGTTCTGGAGTTAAATTATATTCCAGCTTGAGCCGCGCCAGGTCATGTTGTCAAAGAAAGGACACATTAAAACAAAGGGAGAATGCCTAACGTAATTAAATTTTTGACGCACTCTGGAGGAAAAGAAATGGCCAGAGTGATAAATGATAACTCTTGATTCTATTAGATTTAAGAGATTTATGTATTGCTTTGAGGATAATATTTTAACAACCTCTTACAAGAAGCATGCGGATCTTTAAGTGCAAACATATGGCTGTCTTGTAAGTTGAACAACACGACACTAAGTCTCTATCTAAAACAATCCAGAATATCAAATTAGGAGAAAAAAAAAAAAAAAAAAAAAAAAAAAAAACATAACCCACGAGAGACTCGAATCCATGGTTGTCATGTAGCTTTAGACCGTGTCATAGCCATGTATTTATAGAGATATATAAATATATTATGTTATATATCGTCGTTGTTCCTGCAATAACTCCTATGTGCAAAATATAAAATTATTCAGTAGGAAGGAAAAAACATTTATTCATTCTATGGCAGTACTACATAGGAGATTGTGAATTCTTACATTTTCGAAAGAAAGAAATATAATTACATATAGGAGATTTTATTATTTGCTGTATCACTATTTAAATTATTTAATAGAGCAAAACTCTGAAAATCGATAAATATGTCACATAAGAGTTATTGCAGGAACAACGACGATATATACCTATATATGTTTAATTTCGTATAATATTTCTAAAATATATTTATGTATTAATAGAGTATCAATTTTGGCGAATAATTTATGATAATGCAGCTAACTAATTAGGGTGTGTGGACCAGATATATATAGGATGAACCGTCAGTAATGTAATTAATTTGAGAGGATTATTCTATGAGATATTTCAAATAAAAAATTTAATATAATTTTGCTCATTTTTGCTTCCTTTTCGAGATAAAAACTGTTTTATATGAAACATTTCATAGTGTGTTTTGAGACAGCCATTGATCGAATTCCCAATATGCTCAGACATTTTAAGAGAGCAATGCATTATGATAATGAATGATTGAAAGAATTTTAGTTTTGTCCTTTAAATGTGCAGAAATTTGATACGAACAAATGTAACTTTTCGTCTTGCAAAATAATTTTCCAATGTTACATTTTTTCGGATCAAATTTCTTTACATTTAAAGGACAAAATTAAAACTCTTTCAATGATATATTATCATAATACACTGCTCTCTTAAATAGAGAATTGAAGAGATGGATTCCAAAGTGTTTAAGTTATTTTTACAAGATTTTAACTTGCTTTATTCACGTTTTAATTTATCTTTTTCAAGACTATATATAACTGTGTAAGTTTATTTATCAGTCTCTTCTAGGTCTTATCTTAGATCCGTTTGAAAAAACACACGCAGAAAACTAAGGGAATCAAATTTATTTTATCAGATTTTGTCATTGTTCTCATAACTTGTCATTTGGACTTAGTCCAGGTTGGAATCCATCTCTTCAATTGGGAATTCAATTAATGGCTTTTCCAAAACATGCTATGAAATGTTTAATATAAAACAATTTTTATCTCGAAAAGGAAGTAAAAACGAGTAAAATTGTAATAAACTTTTTTGTTTGAAATATTATATCAAAGAATAACCCCTTAAAATTAACGCCATTATTTACGATTCACTCTGTATACGAATATTATGTAGACTTGCTTAGGTCTAATACACGAGATGGACCGAAAGTAACCACCCATTTCAACGACAATTGAAGGGTCCAGAACCATAGTGAGCCAAGCGACATTTACTAAAACCGTAGAAAACAAGGGTTAAAATGAAGTTATTACCATAATTGGATAAATCGCAATATAGCGAAAGCCAGCAGGGGAAGTTATCCCCACCCACATGAAATATGCACTCGACACAACACTCGCCTATCACGTAGAGTGTCTGTTGAGCTAGTAGGGGAAAAGTGGAAGGGGTCGTGGGCGGAGCTTCTACGTTCGCTATATTGCGATTTGCCCCCATAATTCAAGTGGAACATATAGCAAGTAATATAAAGTATACACATTAAAACTAAATGATATGTCACTCTCATTAAACTACGGTATTCACGTAACTTTAATCCTTGCCTTCTCCGTTTTTAATAAATGACGCTTAGTCCACTATGGCTCTGAACACTTCAATTGAGGACAGCCATTGAAAAGATAATCGAAGAAATTGATTCGGATCAGATGCTTTACAGAAAAGATCTTGCAAGCAGTTGAGAAAATGGGTGCAAAAAAACTGGTGTAATACGCTAATGCCAGAATTTTTAAGATTGTGTAGAAAATGAAGAAAATATGAACAATATTAAAGTTACCTCCTACTTTTTGAAAGCCCCCTACGGCTACATAATAAAATGCTCCAATCCTCAGTTTCATAAGCTACAAAAATTCACAGAAATGTAAAAAATTCACGAAGATTTGCATTAAATATAATTGTAAGTCTCTTATAACTCACCTGAAACACATACTTCACGCCTAGTCTTATTTTATCCATAATAATAATAATAATAATAATAATAATAATAATAATAATAATAATAATAATAATAATAATAATAATAATAACAACAAAAAATACTGTAGGCTGCAAGCTATACAGTATAGCATACAAATCCGACCATTATTTCTTAATTCAAATTCGAAATTTAGAAAAATGGCGCTGTGAGGAGATCAACTTAATGTCCTGTCACTAGCATAAACATCTGACTTGTGAATTATATTATACAGAGTAACTCTTTGTGTAACAGTATAATTTACCAGAAGTCTTCGCTCTGTGCCCGCCCACCTTTCTGGCATAATTTGTTCTATCTTGTTGCCGACGCGAGATATTTTAATTAGATCGGTGTGTTTCAACTCCTGAGTTTTACTATTTGTTTTGCTGGGCGAGACAACAGATATCATAAAACTGTCTGCGATTATTTGCGGATGACCTACATCTCGGCGAGTGAAAACAAACCAAATCAGAGCCAAACAAATTCTCCATCTTCCAGGTCGGGTGATTCATTTCGCCCCACATTCTTTCACGTGATGTGAAAACAACCGCGAGGCAACTGAGATCCCAGAACTGAGAACAGTTCGGAAAGGTGTACACCACTCTTGATTTTCATGTAAAGTAAGAATATCCAAAGTTTAGAAAGACCGCGGACCGAGTTCAAATCTCGGAGATGACGGAGTTGTATTATATTTGTGATGGACAAAACCAAGCTTGAGAGTTTTTCTCTCGTCATTCTATCAATATTCCCGACAATTCCCTTTTCATTATTATCTCCATCTAAAAAAATGCAATATCTCCAATGTTTTCGTGACTTCGAATCGACCTTCCGCAATAGGTGTTCTCACTCTTTGCCCAAAGATTTAGTTGACATTGATAGTGGGTTATAGACGACTTACAGCTTTGTGTGAGAGGCACCGAAGCCCCCTTCCACGTCCCTAGGCTCTTGCTTGCACACAATTGTCTGGGACAAATTTCCATCGGGACGAATAGGATGGCACAATCTGCCGGGTATTTTGCATGAAAAGCTGGCCAAGAGTCGAAAAAAAAAGTTAACTAATGACAAAACGAACAATGTTTCCTCGAAGTTAAATAGTTATGACGTCTTATAGCAGTCATTTTCTTTGCCTCATGCCGTTATGTTGGTACTGTAGTATTATCAGTCGGATTTGAGTTGTTCTCTAATCTGTGCGTCTTTCTTGTCGGCGCTTAACAGTAAAGATCTCTTTGTTCGCTCTGTGTGTGTTTTGTGAGCTTTGGAGTGGAGTTATTTGCAATGGATTTAAAAGCCCCAGGTATGTACTATATTTTAAATTAAAACCAAGGCATTTAAGGATAATATTTACAATTCGTTCATACTGAATGTTGTGTAAATTGTAAAGGCCTGATTATTCAAAGAAAGATATTATTTGTCTTTGTGATATTAATAAAGTATGTTTCCACAGAACTCAATAGTGGCATTATTATTATTATTATTATTATTATTATTATTTGTTATTATAACATTCAAGTTCAATCGAACTATGTACATTGCTTCTGAAGAACTCTTGTAATCTTACAGTAAGGTCATTCCACGCAAAAAGGTATGGTTTTGAACCATGATGTTTCAAAAGTTAAAAAAATATTGTAGTAGGTTATTTTGTATGTTCTAAATATGAATTTCACGCAATATTATATTTATATCTTTCATAGTTTGGCAGCAATCAGCATTTAAACTATTGGTTTAGCAAAGAACACGATTTCATTCATTGAAGTTTTCTTACTATGTAAAAGAAGATGCAAAAGTGATTTCAATGCAATTCGAAAGATGAGAGCCTTGATTATAAATTCCCTCAAAAAGGAAAAAAAAAAAAAAAAAAAAAAAATGTATAATTTTTTTAAGTAGTTACCCGCCGTAAAATAATTTAAAAATAATATAGAACACAAAATGCAATTCATTTTTACAGACGAAAAAACATGTGTTTAATTCTTTAAGGTATATTGATTCCACTGTGAAAATTTCAGAATATTGACTTAAAGATCATGTCAGTTTTTAATAAAAATAACTTACCGGAACAAAGGAGCTCAGTAGATAGGCTCTCCCGCCGTACAGAATGTTGCGCGATCAAGGTCAGGGACACGGACGTTTGAGATTACTCATCGTTATGAAGTCTCGCGAACGCTGCGATCGCCACACATAGCAAGCGATTTTCAACCGTCGGAACAAAAATTAATAATTTTATTAATGTAATTATTCACAGGTTTCTTGAGATAACGTTATAAAACTTGAGAGATAGATTAAGAATAAGATTTTCTTCAATACGAATGAAATTCGCATGAATTCAAATTGGTGTATTCGAATATAGAACTATTTTTTTTTTCAATGAGGTGTTTTTATGAGCATCCCTTAATATTATTCGAATTAGTCTTTGAGGTATTAAAACATGGTTGCTCAGGTTTACAATGGCGTCTTTTTAGTTTCGATGACACTTCATATAGGGTGTCTAAAATATTTTAAATTATGGATAGCATGTAACTGCCACCCATTTTTCAGTCATCCGTATGACTAAATTATTAATGATATGGCGGTCATACTTGGCAGTTTAATTTATTTTCATAATAACATTATTATATTAAAAGCCCAAAAAAAATCATGACATCACTGGCATATTCTTAAAATTTTGTATGGAATGACCCAGTAGTTATTAGATCATTATACACACGACATTAACAATAACCAGCGAGGGAAGTGAGACGGTATACGCCGGTATGGAATACCGCCACTGGTTTCTATGGCCAGAAAACATACCGTTATTGAAAAATGACATACCGTCACTGGAAAAAAAGTGATCCCTAAAAATTTGTTTACACATTCTTTCGTAGCAAAGAGTACTATCTGTTTTGCTTCGTAGATCTAAACCACACCCTTCTGGAACTGTATTCAACGCGTATTTAGACAAGTTTATTTGATAAGTCAATCCCTGGAACGCTTAACAACGGTAGTATTTCAGGTATAGAAGGCGTGATCTGTATGTTGTGGTGGCCATTGTTGCCAATTTAGTGACTATGTCATCAGATCTTTTTTTTTTTTGTCAGTGACAAATATTGTTACTTATCTATTATTTAAATAGGGTTACGTATAGTAGGTACTATTTTAAATATTCGCACTTTGAAGCTTCAACATTATTTTAAATGATAAGTCCCAATGGACATTGCAAAATAATCTAATAAATAACTGAAGTAACTCGAAATTATTTTATTAAGAAATTGAATGTGTTGCGTAACCTTCGAAGATAAGCGTTACTGACTAAATGAAACAATTTATTGTATATAGCCTATCATGTACGTGTATGTTGTAAAGGGAGGGGGGGTAGTCTTACGCCTTTTAAATCGATCTATGCCAGGGGAAAATCTTGGAATAGCATTCCGCCTCTGTTTTTTTCCCACTTCCCTCACTGATAATAACAGTACCGATATTTATAGTCATATATGAACGATTTCAAGATCATTAACACTAATGTTGTACATGGAAAAACTGCAGCTTCAATACGTGATCAAGGATGTGCGGGACTAAAATTCTGTCAACACAAACACAAGTACCGGTACCTACTTATAAGGAACTTGTATACACTTAACGCAGAACAACTAACATTTAACAATTTTATAGTTTCATGATTCAAATTTAAATAAATATTTTTTTGCCATCTTTAATTTAAAAAGCAAGTTAAAATTTTTATATCTCACACCAAAATATATTAAAGCATTTGAAAGAAGTACATACCAAACCATTTAAAATCAATAATAGTAAAGAAATAATTTTGGCCAGCTCTTTATAGATATGAAATATCTTCTCATTAACCGTCAGAATGTGATCAATATTTTCTAAACGGTTAATAGCATGTATGTTCTGATTCGCTATTAGAGCATGAGCGACGCTTAATGTTTTTCTTATCGCATTCCTTCCTCTCGTAAAGTCTGTAGCTCCCAACTGTAGGCAAGTGCGCACTTCCTTGCCGGAAATCGAACCCAGGTCATGTGGGAAAGCTACCATTTGGGCCACAGCGTAGAACGAAACTGTTCGCAGGCAACGAAAACTGCTGTTTTGAACGTTGGATTCATCTGTCTCTCACCAGGCATGTTTCGTTATATGCGGTAGTGACGGCCACCTGAGCAGGTGTTGCGCCTATGACAAATGCATGAGAGCGCGTTCCACGTGACAGAAACAGCGAGTCTGCACCGCGCCAGGTAGTCAACAGGCGGGGCGCGCGGCAATTAATATTCTGCCCATTTGCTGTAACTATGCTTATCCAACGTTAATGAGGCGAGGAGTTTAAAATAGAACCCGGTTAGGTTTCTGACTCGAGCCGTGGGGCTGGTCGCGAGACGCCTGCTAAGCGGCCACGGATTCCTTCCGTTACTAAACAAGAGATTTGTCAATTACCGAGACGAAGTTGGCTCTGTTGGTAGGGCAGACTGCGAATTGAAGATCTTGGTGAAGGCGAAACTTTTAATCTCCTCATAACTTCTAGGTCCCATTGAATCATTCATAAGTAATGCCATTAATTTCAGAGGGCTATTCTTTGAGATATTTTAAACAAATACAGTTTAATACAAATTTTGCTCGTTTTTGCTTCCTCTTCGAGACAAAAATTATTTTATATGAAACATTTCGTAGCATGTTTAGACATTTATAACAGTTAAAATAGACAGGCGAAAAAGGTAATAAAAACGTAAAAAAAAAGGCACAATAATCTTTGAAAAAGACATACATTTTAAAAGGCATAATATAAATACTCGCTCACAACACCATATCACACTCTCTATTCCTAAACACAGAACATCCTTCTACTCTTCATCTTTTACCGCCTCTGCAGCTCATCTCTGGAACTCTCTACCACAACATGTCAGAGACTGTCGGACATTGTCTAGTTTCAAAAATAAACTAAAATTGCATTTTTTCAATTCTGATTCCTTTCAGTTATAAGCCCTTTTCTTGCGATAGTTTTGTAAAAATATACAAATATCTTTTTTTCTTCCTTTCCCCTTTTCGTTCTCTTGATCACCAGATGAATTTATTATCATACCCTTTTTATTGTGAATTTTATTTAATTTTCGTATTTCTTTTCTTTTTTTATTATTTTATCACATTCCATTTTGTTATATTCTTCCTTACGTTCTTCATATTAACTGTTTGTACTAAATGAGTTGCTTTTACTATATTTCAATGTATTTTTCCTAAAACATTTTAAATGCTCTGCTGTAGTGTTTCTTAGTCTTCCTCGTTAGTACCTGTGGAGTAACGGTTAGCGCGTCTGGCCGCGAAACCAGGTGGCCCGGATTCGATTCCCAGTTGGGGCAAGTTACCTGGTTGAGTTTTTTTCTGGGGTTTTCCCTCAATCCAATATGAGCAAATGCTGGGTAACTTTCGATGCTGGACCACGGACTCATTTCACCGGCATTATCACCTTCATCTCATTCAGACGCTAAATAAGCTAAATAACCTAAGATGTTGATAAAGCGTCGTAAAATAACCTACTACATGCACATTCGTTAGTGTCAGAAACTCTGGTGCCTTTCCTGCTACACTAATACAGTGCCATGTAGTGAAAAGTCCAAAGGTCATCGATCCTGAAATAAATATGCAATGTGTTTTCCGTTTGTGTTAGTCTTCCACCAGTGCCCTCCCAAAGAATGTGCTCCATACTCCAGAATAGCAAGACTGCTACGCAATGCGTTGCCTGAACGATGCATGGAAGCTGCGGTCATAGATTCCAATCTCGTACGTACGGATGTTTGTCCGTGTCAGTGAGCTAAAGGTCACACTGCATCCGCATTTGACGCATTTTTTTACACTGGCGTTACGGCGGACTCAATGGGCGTCCATACTATAACCATACTGTTCATGATGTAGACATTTCATTCATAGTTTTCTGCCAAAAGGCAGGTCTTTCACCGCAAACCCAGCATTCTCCAATATTTTCTATTTTCTATCGCGCACCATTTATTGAGTAACTCTACCCTAACATTTAAGAACCAGTTTTCAGTCGCAGTGTGTGCAGCTACGGTGAAGATAGGGTCCATTCATCAAGACAATCTGTCTTAGAGGATTGTAGGGTTATTGTTCCAAATTATGAAACTGTCCAGTCATCTACATTCTCTTTTAATCTCGATGTTAAAATAATTGTGGGTTCTTTGTACGCCAGCACGAGGCCAGAGTCGTGACGGCTTCATCAAGCATGAAGATGCTAAGTAATCATAGCATGGCACATGGGCTTTAAGAAGACCAAATCAGACAATTAAGTAGATACTGACACTAACGCAATAAAATGACACGCACGCAACTGTAGACAGCATTCACGCTCTCAACGAAGATTCAAAGAAATGGAAGAGACAGTCATATCCCTTTGTAAGTCCCTTCTGGCTCCTCTTCGGTGGTCTAGAGTTTGTTACGATGCTTCAAATTCGATTTGAAATTGACCGAAGGCGATGGACTTCCAATGCTCTATATTACTAGCATAAAGTTAAACTGAAGTCGCGTTCCGCAGATTATGGAACAAAGAACAAATCAACATAGGCAAAATTTACCAGTCAGCTCTTTCTCACCTGAAGATCTTTCATTTCCGATATATGTTTTTGATATGAGTAGTAAAACACACATTACACCGCTTTTTCATTTGATATCAATAGTCTCTTGTAAGTCTAGTACACAGAAAACATTTTTCATGCAAGTTTATAATTTTGAAAAATTTCTAACAATCACTATTATTTATGAATTTAATTTGGTGCAGTTAAGGCCATCAGGCCTTCTTTGCCACGTCACCAGAAATACAAACACAAAAGAAATGCAGAAAAATAGGTAGAATAAATTAAATATATGGTTTATTTAACGACGCTCGCAACTGCAGAGGTTATATCAGCGTTGCTAGCATGCCGGAATTTTGTCCCGCAAAAGTTTTTTTGTATGCCAGGAAATCTACTGACATAAGCCTGTCACATTTAAACATACTTAAATGCCATCGACCTCGGCTGGGATCAAACCCGTAACTTCGAGCACAGAAGGCCAGCGCTATACCAACTGCGCTACCGAGGACGACAGACAGACAGACAGATTTATTCATGTTTTTATTCACGTTCTTCTTATTATAGTTTTTTTTATTCATGTTCATATTGTCTACTCTAGTTTTGCATATTCCTTTTTATGCAGAAAATGAGTGCTAACCCATTACACGTATATATTTCTCCGTTAATCATTCGGAGTTTAGAAAATATCATTGGATATATTATAGGCGTCTTCTTAGTGGACGTCGTCTTCTATGTAATGCAACTAAAATAAGTTATTGACGTATTTTCTAACGTGTATAAAATAAATAAAAATAAAAATAAACCGTGGCGCTACAGCCCGTGAAGGGCCTAGACCGACCAGCCGACTGCTGGCCTCACGCCCACCATGTCGAAGCAGAGGTGGACGATCATCCAACCAGAATGGAGGTATCGTGTAGTTAGCACGATGACCCCCCCAGCCGTTATGGCTGGCATTCGCAACCGGATTTCGCTACCTATCGTAGCTCCCCAAGTGCATCACGATGCTGGGTGGGCACCGGTCCCATACACTGGCCGAAATTTCATGAGCGTGTATAAAATAATAGAAGTAAATCTATTCCACTTATTCCGTTATTCGAATGCAAATAAACTAATATAAGCTATGTGTTCGCGTAGGCTTCCGCGGCTGGTGTACATGGTGTGTGGATAAGCTTCAGGGCTTCTACCGCGTTGTCTTGGTGTTCTTGGCTGACGTTTCGACAGCTGTGTTGTGGCCATCTTCAGAGCAGTTGTTGGATAAGGAAATAGTCTGCCAGCACACCAAGACAACGCGGTAGAAGCCCTGAAGCTTAATATAAGCTATGTATAATTATAAGCAGTATAAAGAGTTTAAATTCGAAGCAATGCTTAGTTACAGTATTTAGATTAATTCGCTTCTATTATTTTATATATGTTAGAAAATACGTAAATAACTTATTTTAGTTACAATACAGGGAGGGGAAATGTCCGCTAAGAAGACGCTTATATACCGAAAGATATTTTCTAAACTCCGAAATCTCTTCTACAAGAAATATGTCTCGGTAACCTATTTGCATTCATTCTTGCTTATGTTGGTTTAGTTAATCATTTAATTTTATATCGTTCTAATTATACCCTTCATATTAAAATTACACCAACTCCTTCCGCACATACTGCACAAGTTAATATTTCCTTTACTGTCGCACCCTAAATGCTAAGTAGCCTACATTTACAACCAATTTTACATGCAGGATTCTCAGGTGCAACTTCCTATCAGTCCAAATATAATGTGTGGTGCAAAAAGCTATACTGGAGTAGATTTTCACAAAATAGCACAGCGTTTCCTAAAATATTCCATAATCCCATATTTCCCCAATCATCCTCATCACCTGCGCAGAGCATTCTCATGTCGAACGTTAAACAGAGCAAACACTTGTAGTAAATATTATTAAGATCTATTAAAATTCTAAGCTATGAAGAATTTTCCGCCAGCATAAAAGTTGGAACTGTAAACTTAAGAGACGCGGAGAAGAGCGACTCCACCGGCTGGGAGTCGTGGCGCACTCCTGTAATCCAGCTGCTTGGAGGCCGGATGTCGAGGATGATTTGAGGACGGGAGTCCTGGTGCTCAGTGCCCCGCGTTGACTGGGCGTCCGCACTAAGCTCGGCATCAATATGGGCGCTCTGGGGGAGCCCGGGGCGGCCAGGTTGGCTAAAGAGGGGCGAATCGGGCCAGGGGGGGAAACCCAGCAGCCAGAAGTCCCCGTGTTGAGCAGTAGTGGGATCGCGCCCGGGAGTGGGAGCTGGGTGGCAGCCCGACCAACACAGTCAGACCGACATCTTTTTTTTATTATTAAATAACCTTAATTGTAAATAAATTATTTACATTAATATTTAATTTCTGTTTTCAATCAACATTTTTCATCTTACATTTAATGCAATTATTCCCACTTTAAATAGCACATAATAATTCGATTAATTTTCTCTTACTATTTGTACCCAAATACTAACGAATAAATACCACATAAAGTAGATCCTCTTAAAAGTACATTCATTCTGAAAAACAACACCACTTGCTTAGGAAAGTTAGAATACTTTTATGCGCATATACATATTATTGTTACTTTGAAATTTTACATATTATTTAGACAATATACGTAATATAACCATGTAAAACGAATACAAGAGCAGTCCAGGATCTTAATTTAAAAATAAGTGAAATATATAATTTCAACAATACAGAAACACGTTTGAAGGGAGTGTATCAGGTATGATTTAATATTTCGATGGTCATTTATTATCTTATTAGACATCGATATAACCCAAAATAGTTTAATCATTTTCAAAATCGGATTTAATTTTGAGTGTTTACTTAATTACAGAACATAACAGCCTTCAAATTTCAAAATTCTTTCATAAATAAATTAATAAAAGCAGAACATTTAGTATAAGTATATTGTTGTTTAGTCAACTGTCAGAAGACAGGTATGAACCTCACAAATGATAAAACTGGCACCACTTTATGAGACAACTAAGCCAGAAGATAATGGGGTAGGTTAGGCAGTTCCTTTACCTATATAAGTATGAAAAATTAATATTTAATTTTGCTTTATTTCTGATAAGTAGTCTAATAACTTATGTTGTGTATCGATACAAACATCTTCTGTTATTACACTGACAATTTTTGTATCAATGGACACGTTAGTGCAATGCTGAATTACTTAACAAAAACTTAAAACTGAAATAAACTTTATGTGTGTATATGTGCTCGTGCTTATGTATGTATGTATGTATGTATGTATGTATGTATGTATGTATGTATGTATGTATGTATGTATGTATGTATGTATGTATGTATGTATGTCAGAAAGTCTGTTATCTATGCCAAAGGTAACGGTTCAAATAACGGTGCGTTCAAATCAAATTTGTGGCGAATTAATGATTGCGTTTTCCTTCACATAATCTCACAAATCCTCCACCACCACTTAAAAGAATGCAAATAAACTTACAACAGGTTCTGTAGGCTGGAATATAAATGTAACTTATGTGTGTGTTTGTATGCATGTGTAGTATGCGAGAAAGTGAGAACATGTCACTCTCATAAGACAATAACTTGTCTTAACTTGTCTGTTATGTCTGCGGTGGTGAGGAGAATATCGTTTAACGCCAGACGATCTTCTAGTAGTAAAATCTTGTTAATTTATTGTCGTCACCTTCAACCTTGCAACTATTACAGTATGGTTACACACCGCATAAACTTTCAAAGTTTATGACGGAAATGCATGTCCCAGTTGATGGCACATATTTGCTTGCCACACACCCAGTATGGTTGTCAAACAGCTGTAGCGTTGTCTAACTACATAGAACGGCAAATTTTAAAACTAGTGAAAGAGCTACAATATTTATTCTAGGCCATTCCAGCTTCTTTTCAATAATTCTTTTGCTGGTCCTTTTAAGGACGGTAAGGACTGCCCTCGACAGAGCTTAAACAAGCCAAATGTGGCAACCATTACAACGCTAAGGGTGACTGTGTATACGAATTTAACACAATTGGCATCGAAAGTAATGTTCAGTCTTTTGAGACACAACTGATAATCTCTTCTTTCCTAATTCTTCATGTTTGTTGGTCAATATTTCACTCCAGGTATCTTTTGTAGTATTTTCATACCTTACTTCATACAACTTCAATATTTGGAATCTTAATGGAAGCTAAATACTATTTCGCTTTAGGTAATGTTTGCAACGAAAAATCGTAAGTATATACATATTCTGTACATTTGTTTGCCAACAGACCTGCAACTTCAAGTAAACCCGGAATGGACTATGTTCATATGTGTACTCAATGTGAATATTTGAGCGGGCAGAAACTGGAATGCTAGTTTTTTGTTTGCTTGAGACTCTTTTCACGATCAGTCATAAACGAAGTTGTAAAGCTTCAACTAAATAATAAGTATTTTAAATATCTTATATATACACAAAGTCAACCATAACATAATAAAATAAATATTCTACCTTTGACAGAAATAAAGTGACTTTGATTATTACCAGGGAACGGATTTATATGGACTAAAAATATATGAAATATGTAAATATATATGTAGTTATTTTTACCAAAATATGGAATTAAATATGGATTTTTACCAAAATATGGAATTAAATATGGACTTAAAATTATAAAAAAATGACTATGTACGTTAAATATTGGTACATTTTAATCAAACTAAACAAAAAATATAATGGACGTACCTTATCTTCCAATGTAGTTTCAACAAAACACAATTTTTATTGTCTGTTACCATAA
Organism: Periplaneta americana; assembly: GCF_040183065.1. Lineage (NCBI taxonomy): Eukaryota > Metazoa > Arthropoda > Insecta > Blattodea > Blattidae > Periplaneta > Periplaneta americana. Next base: position 139,662,515 of record NC_091123.1, on the reverse strand, counting down.
CAATAGGTTACAAACATTTCTTTCAAGTGCTGAAAAGTGAATCTTCTTCTATTGTCTCTGAGGATAGATTTATACTGACTAAAAGAGCGTTCGACGTCACAAGAAGTAACTGGTACATAATTCAATTTCACAATGTCTGCTGGGGATAAGTCCAAGTTAATCTTCACTGTTGATTCACCACTCATCACAGCAACAACCTTTTGTAGTTCTTCATATCCAGGGTTTTTTGAAAGTACAGTGTCCACCTTAGCTCTTACTGCATCTGCAACTTTACCTCTACCACGATTCAGTTGTTCCACAGTACTATTTATAATTTCAAAACTTTCAGATAGTGAAAGGTGCCTATTTTGGAGACTTTTGAGCGTTTTTATGATGCATGAAAATGTATGCTGAATGTGAGCTAAGTCATTCTTCACACTTATGTCACAGGTAACTGTTTTCGCAGTATCAATTGAGACTGCATCTTCAGAGTCCAATGCAAGGAGAACATTGTTAATAGAGTCTATATGTTCGGCATAATATTCAACTGCTTCTAGCCATGTACCCCATCTAGTTAAAATTGGCTTTGGTGGCAATGGAATTTCAGGGTACATTTCTTTCAACACGTTAACTCTACTGGGAGCTTTGAGAAATACTTTTTTCACTGATGAAATCAACAAATCTACTTTAGGGAAATTGTCTCTGACCACTTCTGCCACACGATGAAATGCATGCGCCACACAAGTAAAATGAGTCAATTTAGGATATACAACAGATAATGCTTGTCCAGCTTTGACCATATAAGGGGCAGCATCGCTAATAAAGAATAACACATTATCGTACATAATACCCTTTGGCCACAGGATACCCATAGCTTCGTTGAACAGTTTAACTATAGTTTTGTTATTGCACTTTTCTAGAACATCACAATGTAAAAGAATTCGTTCAGAATATTGTTCACTTAACAAACCGATAACTACATTACCAACAAGTCTACCTTCTTTGTCGGGAGTCTCATCAATGGAAACCCAAATTGAACTATCTTTAATTTCATCTCTTATCTTCTGTATTGTCTCATCGTAGATGGATGGAGCATACGTCTTCCTAAGTGTTGACTCATCCGGGATTGTATGTTGAGTATATTTTTCAAGGAATTCCCTGAAGACCTTATTCTTTAGTTTGTAGAGAGGAATATCAGCAGAGATGAGAGAACGGCACAGGTCGATGTTAAACTCAGATCTTACATTCGATGTTGTTGGTTGTGTTAAAAACAATTGTCTCTGCTTGGAATTTAGTTGTTTGTTGGCCTGATGTTTACTAGTTGTAATGTGTTGTTGCACCAGGAACTTTTGTGTAGATGATACTGCACACTGACACAAATTACAAAATAATATTTTATTGTCAGTTGATAAACCATCTTCTTTAAATTCTGAAATGTAACTTGTTAGTTTTGATTTTAAATTGACTGAATGACGTACTTTTGGCATATTTACCGTCTTTATAGTATGATTTACAAAACTGAACCTATGTGTACTCTGACTGGCATTTAACTGTTGAGCTGCACAACTGAAGTCTGTTAAAAATTTTAAATTAAATTAATACAGTTTTGTAACTTACTTTCCCATTGTTGATAGGACTGCTAATTTTCAAATAACTCTGATGTTAAAGGGATTACTGAACATGTGTTTAAATCTCTATTGTTGAAATGTATTTTTAAAAGTTAATGGAATTTTGTTTTGTTTTATTGTTAAACCTAATATAATATGGACTGTTTTATATGAAATATGGAAAATATATGGAAATTAACGAAAATATGTACTAAACTCTAAAATATGGAAAAATATGGAAAATAAAAGTAGGATTTTTCAACCCTACACATTGTGAAACATAAAGATAATGCAAAATATAAATTATATTAGCTTTATAAGTAAATATGTATTTACATATAAATCCTTTCCCTGATTATTACATTGTAAATTCATTAAAATTTAATATGTTATGCTATTTAATATGTTAGATTATATGTTATTTGGAGCGAGAGGTTTCCTTCTACAGTCTACCTACAAACTATTATTGAAATTAAAATTAAACATATGTAGGTTCCATTACAAAAATCTCATATCGCAAAATTTGTTGATACGTCCTGGTGGCATGATAGGCTACTCTCGTATACTATACTGCTGTCATATACAGTATGTAATAAATACATTACGCACGGAGATAAGGGTAAATCTGAACAATTCAAAATTAGCTGAAATTCACAGTCATGTCTAGGGCTCGGAAGTTGATGCAATGTCATCTTTTTTTCTGAGACATCACAGACAATGCAGAATGTAATATAAATTCGTTTTACTTCAACACGAACTAATATAACCTATCTTTATTTTGAAACTTTTTGCATTTTTTGGTCTCTTATTATTATTGGTAATTTTTTTCGGAAATGTTCCACTTTTTGTTGCATTTTTTCCCTTTTATTCTTTTGAACGGACATTTTTACGGTGTAATCGTAATCTATATTCGAGAATTACTGAAAATTGCTTATGCAATTCGATTGCGTCATACAGGAATTTCCTTATGATTGCATCAGCCTTGACGCCTGATTACGTGTGTTACGTGCTTCCCTCAATTCAAAGCAACAGAACAAATACTACAGCCGCAGTGCCCGCAGTCAGGATATTGCATCTCACAAGTGAAGACTCAAAAATGCCGAAAGTAAAGCAACCGACGATCCTTTAAACCAGAGAGCCAACGAATGTCGATGGCTCTTACGTGTATGTCTGGGAATTTCAGTTCCTCCTAATTTGTAAATGTGAATTTGCATGATTAAAGTCTTTGTCTTTCATACATGATTATGATATAAGATGCATGTGCAGAGACCCGAAGTATAATATAATATACCTGTATTTGTGCCCTAACTGTAACCTGCATAATTTTTTCAACATTTTTCCTCATGTCAATGACTTTTTTTTTTTTTTGAAGTGTAGAATCATATTGAACTTAAAAATTAAACAACAAATCTCTCAGGAGTCAGAAGGATAAGTTTTAATGTCATATTTTCATAAATTTAAGATCATTTTATAGGTCATTTTTCTGTGATTTTTAGATCGACAACTTTCGAGCCCTAGTCATATCAGTAGCTACCTGGGGGACAGCCGTTTAAGACAACAAAAAATTTAGCACAAAACAATAGATACACAGTTAGTTTATACGAAGATAAGATAACTGCCCACCTTCCACCAGGAATGCAACTATGATACACTGGTTTGTAATCGTCTTTCGAGAACTGAGAACTTTCAATTACGTAGTCTGCCGTGTCCGTACGAATTAATTTGACATTCGTCATGTGTTTTTATTGTAGTTTTTTAATATGTGATATCCTTTAGTAAATTTATTATCAACATTACTTAAATAAATTTTATAACTCAACAATGCTGTATACATTCCTGTTTCAATTTCAGCTCATCGACCTAGTCAGCGCTTTCCGCCATATCGAGCCTCAAACCAGTTCCTTCTCCAGCTACATCGCCTGCGCCGTGAAAGTCGATACTACAATACATGTCGAAACGAGCCGACCAGCCTGCCATCTGTTACACATTTCAGAAACGTAGTTTTCAGTAGAAAAGTAGTAATAACACGTGTTATTAGCTATTATTGTAACAAACATCTACGCTGGTGTCAGCAACTAATTAAATTCTAAGCTGTGAACAGTTTTCCATCATTATATAGATTTTACAACAATAAAAGTATGAACTGTAAACTTAAGAGACGATCGGAAGAGCACTTTCACCGGCTGGGAGTCGTGGCGCACTCCTGTAATCCAGCTACTTGGAGGCCGGATGTCGAGGATGATTTGAGGACGGGAGTCCTGGTGCTCAGTGCCCCACGTTGACTGGGCGTCCGCACTAAGCTCGGCATCAATATGGGCGTTCTGGGGGAGCCCGGGGCGGCCAGGTTGGCTAAAGAGGGGCGAATCGGGCCAGGGGGGAAACCCAGCAGCCAGAAGTCCCCGTGTTGAGCAGTAGTGGGATCGCGCCCGGGAGTGGGAGCTGGGTGGCAGCCCGACCAACACAGTCAGACCGACATCTTTTTTTTTTCAAAGTAAAATTATCATTTTTATTTTGAATAAATAAATTATATTAGTCTCATTTCAATCGACACATTTAATATCTTCTTCCTCTCATAAAACTAACTTTACTCTTGCTTCCTAGAAACATTACACGTGCATGAATATCAATATTACTTTGAAATGTTATATTTCATAGGAAGACTAATTTCACATTACATAATACTTTTTTTATAAAGAGAATACAACAAAAATCCAGGATTGGATAAGTAAATGTGAAATTGGCGACTATAACGTTAAAGAAAATTGTTTGTAGAGTGTGTTTCAGGTTTAATGCTTCAGTATTTCGGGGCTTACTTTTTTTTTTTTTTTTGAGTAGTGGCTTCTGTAGTTGCGAGGTGCGCTCACTATCTCTCGTGTAGTCCGGATTTGTGCGAGGCGGGCCTCTCATCTCGAACGACACATGCGTCGGTTCAGAAAAGCCAAGGCTTTAGAAAGAATGACGGAAACGTAACGAAAAGAGCCCTGTTTTAGAACCCGCAGGGCAGTAGGAGAAGAGGAAGACCAAGAATGACTTGGAAGAGAATGGTGGAACGAGAAGTGGAAGAGGAGAGAAAAATGTGTGAAGAAGTGAAAGCGTTAGCCGTCAACAGAGTGAGGTGGAGGAAATTCGTTGCCGCCCTACGCTCCGCTGGGGAGTAAGAGGAAAGAAGAAGAAGAAGAAGAAGAAATAACAGATAGTTATATTCTTTTCAAAATTGGGAGTACTTTTGAACACGTACAATACAATACGTAACATTTATAATACAATATATAACAATATTCAAGTCTTCATAATAAAATTATAATCATGAACGAATTTAGATTGAGAACCATTAAACTTCTGAGTCTTGAGAGTATAGTACACACTTCATACATGTAGTATAATATTATACTTGCATTTGTACCCTAACTGTAACCCACAGAATGTTTTCAACATTTTTCCTTATGTCAGTGACTCTTTTTGAAGTGTAAAATTATATTGAACTTTAAAAATAAAACAACAAACGTTTCACGACTCAGGAGGTTTTAATAGTATAAGTATAGTTACCAGATGTTAGGAGTTTTCCGGACATGTCCTGCTTTTAAGTGTGTGTCCAGCGTCCTTACAGACATTGTAAAAATCAGAAATTCTCAGGCTTTTCTCTTTCGTCAATTCTCAGTCGACCAAAGAGAGAAATTGTTTGTCTGTAAATTACAGATATTACATTTCTAAAATTTAATTCAAGAAGACATCTAACTTGCGTGGATTTTTACAAGTAAATTACTTGGTGATAAACAACACTCCTTGCTCAAAGAAATCGAGTCACTTATCAGAGAAGTACGAGCGATCAGGAAGTTGAATGAGCTTATTTATAATATGCATAGTTAAATTGTTAATTTAATTAAGATTCATTATTTTAATTTCATTGTATAGTAAGGCTAACAATTTACCTTATTACATAAAATATTGAAAATAATCGAGTTACCATATCCTGCGTTATTGTTGAAAAACTTTCTTTTTCAGATAAAAGTCCTGCTTTTCATTTTTCCCTCATTTGGTGATCCTAAGTATACGAGCATACATACATACATACATACATGCATACATACATACAAACATACATAGAGAAATATAAATATAAATATGGAGAATAGTAAATTAACTTAAGATAAACGAAATGTTGAACAGGTTAATGTAATAAAACTATAAAATAGGAATTTCAACTTATATGGAAAAAGAGTAGGCTACACAAAATAGATTAAGAATAAGTAATAAATAGCAATAAATACATTGGTTGAGGGATTATATTGAAACATATTAAATTTATCACAATAGAGTAAATATAAAACTTGAATGAAGTTAATATAAATAATAATGTAGGATACAAATCTCAAATATAATGTGACAGCGACGTGAGAATCGAACTCACGACCAGCGTCCCGCAAGAAAGCAGATCGCACAGGCTCCACGGAACATTGAGTGACGTCGCGCGTTGGAGAGGAGAGAGAGGGTGTATTACGTCACGCGACGAGTCCGCGCGCGCAGCTGCTTACGGAGGGAAGGGGGAACGGACCTTCCCGGCCCTTCCAGAAATGCGCCGCTTTCTCGGCCTCTACACAACTGTAGAAGGTTCTCGCAACTATGATTTTGCTATAAAAGAGCAGGCGCCAGCGAACTAGAGTGTCAGAGTTTTCAGTTATTCAGTCAGTGAGAAAGCCAGAGCAAGCAAGCCAGCCGGAGTTCGACTCGAGTGTGCGTCCGCATCTGCGTCAGCATCCGAAGGCCTGAGTTCGAGTGCAGTGGATCGCAGTTGGAGGGACCTGAGTTCGAGTGCAGTGGACCGCAGTTGGAGGGACCCGAGTTCGAGTACAGTGAACTGTCTCTTGAGGTCTGTGGTTCGAGATACTGTGACCTCGAGTGACTGAGATAGAAGAACTGTGAACTGAGAACTGATAGTTCTGATTTGTAAATAGTGCTTTGTAAATATTAGTTAAGATTAACAGTTAATTGTTGTTCGTACTAGTCCAAGTAAATTGTCATTGTCGTCGGTGGAGTGCTATAACGAATACTGTGTGAGTGAAGATCCAATTGTTGACGAGAGCGTTTGAGGTGAATTGTAGAAAGGAATTATTGTTGTGAGGAATAAATTACATTGTTGTTACAAATAAAATTCACAATAATATCAGTACACTTAATAATAATGTAACATGTAAATGTACACTATTCAAAAAATTATTTGTATGTTTATAATATGATACTATATTCAAGTCACAATAGCATAAAATTATATTGAACTACGACATTGACTTATAAGTAACAAAATTCTGCCTCATATAATTGTAAGAAAATTGCAATCCTGTAGGCCTAAACACAAAGCAGACATGTAGTATAGCTTATGTAATGGAGCATGTTGTCCAAATAAAGATACATACATACATACATACATACATACATACATACATACATTACATACATATATACATACAATACAATACAATACATTTGTTCTTTGTCCATGAATGATTTAACTCAGCATATTTGTAGGCCTATCAATGGTTAGGTAGTTATCTATCCTCCTGAGTCCTAAAAGTAGCCTATAAGTACACTATATCATACTTAATACATGATTATGATACAAGATGTATGTGCAGAGAGGCGAAGTATAGTATAATATACCTGCAATTTTGCCCAACTTTAACCTGAAGAATTTTGTAAGCATTTTTCCTCATGCCAGTGATTTTTTTAAAAGTACTTATAGATTTATATTGAACTTCATAAATAAAACAACAAATGTCTCAGGACTCAGGAGGCTGTAGAACTTAACAGAACTAAAAATTCAAAGAGGAAAAACACGTTCAATAGTCACTGAACAAGTAGAAATTCCTTTATGGACGACTTCTAGACATGTGCAACATATTGCACGGAACATATTCACAAGGACTATCATCATACGAAGAGTCTTGCTCTCAGTGATCCACACCGTACACAGTTCAGCGAGCAATCTAGATTACTCAAAAGAAATATGCTAAGCGATTATTTCAGTTGTCTTACTATGAGTATTAAATGACGGAACATTTAACACAGAAGGTCAAGTATCACTGGTTTTGAATGTTGGGGCCGCGGCCCAAAATACGAAATGGTCTAATAAGCATTTATATTTTTATGTCTGTCAAGCATGAGCATATTTTATGGGAGCTAATTAACCGCATGAGAGACTAAGCGTGTCCGAAATTAAATAATGACAGTCTTCTTCTCCAAGCCCAGAATAATGTTATACTTAGCAATAAATGCTATCTGCAGATATATTAGGAAATTAAGACACTTATGTATATACCACGAATGAAACAACTAAACTATTCAGAAGTTATATTTAGCACTTAAATGGAACTTCAAATGAACAGGAATGAGATATGAAGTTATGTCATTATATTTATTTGATGTAATAGGCCTAGTGGTCTGATACTGTCTCCACTCATAATTTGTGACGTTTTCAAAGATTCCAACGGGTCTTGTCCCACGTGTTACGCAACAAAGAACCTGTCTAGATATTCTGACGCATTCCATTGTTTTATATGTTGATAATGTTTCTTATACTTTTGTAAATACTGAACAATATATGTAATTTTTAATTCCTCTGCTCTTTTACAATTTCTCACATAGTGTGACCCAAAGTACTTTGTCTAGCAGTTATACTTAAAATTCGAATTTTTACAGCTGTTAAACGTCGTTCAACTTGACGTCGAATAGTCCAGGCTTCACTGTCATAACTAAGGATTGATCTTGCCGATAATTTGTATAACTTAAGTTTTGTGCATTTTTTTTTAACTTTTATGACTGTGAAAAGTAATTGAGGCGTGTAGTTGCAAAATCAGATACATCATTTCTTTTCGAAAAGAGTTAATGTTATATTTCATATCTTCATATGATTCTACAACTGCTATAGTACTGTTACGCTCCAAAGCCAGATACATCACATAGATTTGTATGATGAAAAATAGTATTGGTTGCAAATCCTTGGTTCCTTGCAAACGTTTTTTCTTCATACTGAAAAATTATGTTTAGTGACGTATCTGATTTTGCAACTAAACGTCTCAATTGGCGATTCTTAGTGATATAAATTGATATTAATAATACAAAGAAAATATGAAATTTAACTGCATCGTACAAGCCAGTTAAACATGTATAAAAATATATCAAAACGAACCATAGGATAATGAAAAAATTCTGCACTCTATCCAGGATACACTAGCATGTAGAATGTCACCCAGTTTCGGGAATGAAACTACAGTTGTGTTGGTTTTAATGTTTTATTTTTATTTCTGTTTACAAGTAGAGGGTATGTATACATAATAAGAGAAGTAATTAATGAAGAGTATACAGTACCCTATGTTTCCTCTTCATATGAAGCCACATTCCGAAATTAGTCCCAGATCAAAACGAATTCTTCACTATGGTTCCCTCAAAGTATATCGTATGTAAGAATATTGCAGAACTCACGGTCGAAAATTAAACGAATGGTCAAACAGAAGTTAGTTGTTCTCGGTGTCGAGATATTACTGAGAGAGGCAGCGCGGCACGACTAATTTTATACGCAAATTCTGCGTCCTCATGCCCGTAACGAGTGGAGGCGGCGCTATTGGGCGTAATGTCACAAGTTAAATTTACTCATGGTTTAACTACTAATAAAATTAGATCTTCTCTGTGGTTCATATTGCTGTTACAGTAAGCATTTGAGTTTCTGTCCTTCTTCGTTTGATCATGGATCCCGGAACGGTGCCCATACTCGGTGCAGGAAAAGTCGTATTCTGCTTCAGAAATCAACTGTTCAATAGATACATTTAATAATAAAAAAATTTATAGTTGTAAATAAAAATAATTATTAAACTGATGAGCCGATATATTCAGCAATAAGTTAATTCTATATATTAAAAGAATTCTTAATAGAAAAAAGTTATGTCGGTACCAAGTTATTAAACTAATATATTTAAAAATAAGAGGACTTTAAGGAATCGCAATAAAAATTAAGAACAAAAAAAAAAAAAAAAAGCAAAAAACTCAGCAGATTTGCTACATACAAGTAAAGTGTCCCGTGGCGTTGTATAAATTAAGGGGGATTGCACTTAGGCTTGCATGGTTACTTTCCTCGTAATGTGGTTTTCACTCCCGGAAAGAACAGATATTTTACTTGACAGGAGGCTGAGTGCACCCTGAGCCGTCCTTGAAGTTATGACGCCACCACTCGGTCTCGAGCCAGGGACCTTACTGCCCGCAGTCCGATGACCTATGAACTGAGTTACTCTGACATAAATCACTTAAAATCTTTAAATTTTACGTCAAATGATACGTACAGCGAAGTAATCGGAGGATCTTGTTGTCTGAAACCCGATGCAAAAATGTTATCACAACCAGTGTTGCCAACCATACGATATTTGCGTACATGCGACTTGGGATAAACATAGTACAAAAATGTGGTAAAATTTAAATTATTATTCCCTCAGTTATCACTAGATCTGAGATTTTGAGACAAATCTCTCATTTGTTACTTAAGGAAGCCCGAACCTTAAACAACAAGCCTAATGAAAATTTTCACTTTTGGTTTTTTATTACATTAGATTCTCTGAAATTTCCTCTTTCCAACGGTATATGAAACATATCGTCACTGCGCCTCCAAAATCCGTTATATGTTTTAATAAGATTTTGCAGGAGTAAGAAAAAGCATCGTCACTTTTAATTCCTTTGACATTCAAAGTTACTTTCGGTATAATTTCATCATTTATCTTACACTTCTAAAAGTCTAAACAATTTTTTTTTGTAACAATTCGCTATATGCAACTGAGTTGTACTAAAAATGTTGAAGGTCATTTTCCGTAAGTTTATATTTTATACACAAAATGCATTTTTTTCAGCTTCTCCTGGTAAGAATTACTTCAGACTTTCAGGAAACATTCAATATAATTTATTGCATGACTTAACAGAGACATATAAGAAATTTAAATCTACAAAGGTCTTAACCCTATAAAAATGTAATAAAAATTATATTCAAATTTGCGTCATAGACTGTGAAAAAATTCAGAACTTGAAGGTGAAATTATATTTCGAAAAATCTCTGCTATATGAAATTAAAATTAACACTAAAAGCGCGAGGAATGTGCTGTAAAAATTCCATTAATTATACTTACAATAGTAATTTTACATAAGAGAGTTCGGATTCCTAAATGTAGAATAGTTTCAATTACCATTCCCTCAGTTATCACTCGATTTGGGATTTTAGAATAAATTTCTATTTTGTTATTTAAACATTAATACAAAACATGAAAAATCATAAAAGTTGACAGAGTTTTATAGTACTCTCAAATACCTATTTGGGTCCTTAGCACTTACTTCACGGTTTTAGCTTCTAAAATATCTATTTTGGTATATTTCCAAAATTGTAAACTAGTATCATTATTATTACAAGAAGAATAAGACTACTCTTAAAATATACAATGCATTAAAATATTACACTTACTATTATCTGCTAAAATTGTGTTATATACTTTAGTATCAGCTATGCCTCAGTGGCGACTCGTGATATTTTTTGTATGTAGGATATGAGATTGACGACTGATGACCAAGACAGAAACTAATATTAATAATAATGTAATATTAGTAATAACAATAGTAATAATAATAGTAATAATAATGATAATGATAATAATAATAATAATAATAATAATAATAATAATAATAATAATAGAGCATGCAAAATCATTACATGTAGGCCTATGTTAGTCTTTGATTCATCATTATGGAACTGGCAATTTATTTGTAGTGAAGCTCCATTCTCTTCCCCATTTTAGTTGAGAAGATGGCTCCAAAGCCACTATACTGCCCGAAATTTACCGATGCTCCGTCTTACGTTTGCGCAATTAATTTCTTGCTACAGTTAAATTCTTCTAAATGATAAAATACAACTTCAGATATTCTTTCGGCTGTCCTATCATCTGAAAGTCCTGTTAATTCTTGTGTTTATAATAATAATAATAATAATAATAATAATAATAATAATAATAATAATAATAATAATAATAATAATAATCCGTGGCGCTACAGCCCGTGGAGGGCCTAGACCGACCAGCCGGCTGCTGGCCTCACGCCCACATGCTGAAGCAGAGGTGGACGATCATCCAACCAGAATGGAGGTATCATGTGGTTAGCACGATGATCCCCCCAGCCGTTATAGCTGGCATTCGCAACCGGATTTCGCAACCTATTGTAGCTCCCCAAGTGCATCACGATGCTGGGTGGGCACCGATCCCATACACTGGTGTGTTTATTATAGCGTATTTTATTTTTTATATTATATCATTATAAATTAATTCTTATTTCGTTTATTCTACTCTTTTAAAATGACCAATGAACTGCATTTAAGAAGGCTACAAGGTATTTGAAAATTCTTATTGTAGTCTCTGAGAGGGTCTCCATCACCCAGAAAGAAGGGTCGTAATATTAGGATACGCGGTCATATCCTCAAACACGGTTAAACTCAAGCCATACCCCTCCCTCCGCACTCTCCCCTGCCCACTAACTTTACAGCTAGAAAAAACCGTTTGCTGTAAGATATTTGGATGGTTCCTCGGAAATTATTTCTGATATGTGCAGTGGCGACAACTCACAAAAGGAAATTATTAAGTAGGGACGCACTGAAAATCAAAATCTGTAATTAAAATGTTTTCTATCCTCAGAAGCATGAAATTAAACTGTAGGATCATCCTCATATCCATCATGGAGGAATCGCCACTATGCTACCATTGGAGGATCAGAGCACAAGAAAAATTTATACGAAATGCGAGAAAAAAAAAGTCAAGTGGAAACACCGTAACACTGACAACGTGACAAAGAAAGCCCACGATATGCGAAGACGCAAGACAAGCCTCCAATCAACCCACGTGGTCTTCTAGCCGTGAAACATGTTAAGCTACACCCATTGCAAGTAAACAGAAGACTACGTAACAGCGTAACGTCATGATACGCAAGTGGATGTCCCACATTTCATGGTACTTCTTAAATAGCCTGGATATAGGTTGATGGCTGTGTTGCATCAAGAGCATACTCTTCAAGACTGCAAAGCATTACGTTGCTGTTCCTTCAATTGGTTAAATATTGCATCTGTTGCGTTTTATTCTATGAACAATTTGAAGACAAAATTTAAAGACACAAAGCGATGAAGAAAAAATTCAGGCTGTCTTGGGTAACTTACGGCGATTAGAAGACATTACCATCAAAAGTAAAACGATGGATTTGATAGACAATCTCAAGAAAGAACAAAATTAAGTAGGCTATTGCTCTGTTGAAAATACCTCCGAAGGGACGTGAAGCGAGAAGTATTTTGCCATAGCTTAAGGAATCGTAAAAGAACCTTGTTCTTGATTGGAACAGCTCACATCATCACCAAAATCATCCTTTGATTAAGGTAGCGTACACAAGAAACAAAATATTCCTCGACAATATTTTAGAATGTTTTTGTAGACTTGTTTCTGAGTGGAAATAAGGCCGAAGGTGGTCACCTTGATTCAGAGCATTAAAAGAATTCTATACCTCCTCCTCCTCCTCCTCATCATCATCATCATCATCATCATCATCACCTCCTTCATGAGTTAGAACTCATTTATTTCGGTTTCACATTTAAGTCTATTGTCCTATCGGTCGGCCAACTGATCTCTTGATTTTTATCTGTGTTTTATTATGTGCCTCGACACTTCAGGTATTTGTCCCTTCGACTTATACGCACTGCAAGACTGATGAAAAATACAGTAGAGTAAATTAGGGTCTGTTGTTGGACAGTCGGGCATGTTGGACACTTTGTACTTTAACGTGTTACCCCGCCACTTGGGGGCACCACATTCTGCTAGAAGTCCATGACGGAAGTAGGCACGAGTGGGGCTACTTTCGTCATTGACTTCTAGCAGAATGTGGTGCCCACAAGTGGCGAGGTAACACGTTAAAGTACAAAGTGTCCAACATGTCCGATTGTCCAACGGACCCTAATTTACCCTATATTTCTTTTAATGGAAAGGTAATATGACGCTCGCTTCTAGGCAGGAGTTGTCCTTCCCTAATGCAGGACACCTTCACTATGGCTTTCGAGCTCTGCCCAACACCACGCAGTCCTGTGGACGTGACCCCTTTTTAGGTGCTACAAACTGGCCTCATTGGACCTGAAACCCACAAAAGAGATGGACGACTGCTCCCTGGAACGAATTAACTCAAAGAATATTTCAATTTATTACTTGAGGGAACTCAAGATCATAATGACACAGGCTTTTGACCTGAAACAATTTGACATGATAAGTTTAATCTGGCATCTCTCGTCATAGGTACCATGGAAACAGGAGTCTTTTTTTTTTTACTTGTTTATTTAACGACGCTGTATCAACTACGAGGTTATTTAGCGTCGATGGGATTGGTGATTGCGAGATGGTATTTGGCGAGATGAGGCAGAGGATTCGCCATAGATTACCTGACATTTGCCTTACGATTGGGGAAAACCTCGGAAAAGCCCAACCAAGTAACCAGCCCAAGCGAGAATCGAACCCGCGCCCGAACGCAACTCCGGTGGGATTGGAAACAGAAGTGTAAGATGGACTTCAAGTCTCGTGTTTTCCACTGGGTCCGTCTTGCTCCATTCTCTATTAATAATTAATGCGTTGAGGGGTCACGTTCACAGAATTGCGTGGTATTTGGCACATCTCGAAAGTCATATTGAAGGTAAAGAGCGTTAGGAAAGGACAATCCCTTGCTAGAAGCCTAATATGTGAGCGTCATGTTACATTGACACTTAATGCTCAAAGCATCATGTTACTTTGACACTTCATACTCAAAGTGCTATGTTACTTTGATACTTAATGCTCAAAGCGCCATGTTACTTTGATACTTAATGCTCAAAGCGTCATGTTACTTTACACTTAATGCTCAAAGCGTCATGTTACTTTGACACTTCATACCCAAAGTGCCATGTTACTTTGATACTTAATGCTCAAAGCGTCATGTTACTTTGACACTTAATGCTCAAAGCGTCATGTTACTTTGACACTTCATACTCAAAGTGCCATGTTACTTTGATACTTAATGCTCAAAGCGTCATGTTACTTTGATACTTAATGCTCAAAGCGTCATGTTACTTTGACACTTCATACTCAAAGTGCCATGTTACTTTGATACTTAATGCTCAAAGCGCCATGTTACTTTGATACTTAATGCTAAAAGCGTCATGTTACTTTAATATTTAATGCTCAAAGCGTCATGTTACTTTGACACTCAATGCTCAAAGCGTCATGCTACTTTGACACTTAATGCTCAAAGCGTCATGTTACTTTGACACTTAATGCTTAAAGCGTCATCTTACTTTAATATTTAATGCTCAAAGCGTCATGTTACTTTGACACTCAATGCTCAAAGCGTCATGCTACTTTGACACTTAATGCTCAAAGCGTCATGTTACTTTGAAACTTATTGCTCAAAGCGTCATGCTACTTTGATATTTAATGCTCAAAGCGTCATGTTACTTTGACACTCAATGCTCAAAGCGTCATGTTACATTGATACTTAATGCTCAAAGCGCCATGTTACTTTGATACTTAATGCTCAAAGCGTCATGTTACTTTGATATTTAATGCTCAAAGCGTCATGTTACTTTGACACTTAATTCTCAAAGCGTCATGCTACTTTGACACTTAATGCTCAAAGCGTCATGTTATTTTGACACTTAATGCTCAAAGCGTCATGTTACTTTGGCACTTAATGCTCAAAGCGTCATGTTACTTTGAGACTTAATGCTCAAAGCGTCATGTTACTTTGACATTTAATGCTCAAAGCGACATGCTACTTTGACACTTAATGCTCAAAGCGTCATGTTACTTTGACACTTAATGTTCAAGGCGTCATGTTACTTTGACACTTAATGCTCAATTAATAACAGTAAGAAAAGTGAAATTCACTTGTATTAATTTTGAATAAGATGCGATGAAGTCCACCGCTATGGAGTAATAGTTAGGGCATCTTATCATGAAATGAGCGGGTCCGGGTACAAATCTCGGTAGGGACAAGCTATCTGGTTGGGTTTTTTTCGGAATTCTCCCTCAACCAATTGAAGCAGAATTACTGGGTAATATTCGACGTTATATCTCGGACTCATTTCGCCATCATTAATTCATATATCATAATCTTTATCCATACCATAACCCAGGTTCAGTTCACAGTGCAGCGTGCTGTACTTCTACAAGAGCGCGGCAGTTCAGTTATCCAATCATTCACAAATAGAAGTGGTAAGCACAATAAGCCTCAGGCTGCAGTGCAAGCCTTCGGGTCCCTCCTCCGTACAAGAGAGAGAGAGAAAAAAAAAGATGCGATGAAAGATCATTCTGGATATGATTTTTAGAGCCTATTTTTAATTTTTAGAGTCTATATTTTACTTTTATGGAGCCTATTTAGGTACCTAAAATATAATTTTTAGAGAATAAAAATCCGAAGCCTAGTAATGAATTCTAGCCATAAACCTCATTGCTAAATACCTAACAACTCTACTAGTCTTTGACTCAATAAATATCCATTTGCTTTCGAAAGGTGTTTATAATGACGTGTAATTTAATATAGGCTATTTCTTGGACTTCCCATTACAATGTTATGAGTAAATGCATAACCTCCAGCCTTACATGAGTAGATGCGTGACATCGAAGATAATAACTGTTACTACGCTACCAGAGTTGTAGAAGAAAGAAAGATTTATATAAATTAAAGCCAACCGCAGGAAAGAAAGCGAAAACTTTATAGCGGGAAGTAGCAACGTTTGTGGCCTCCTGGGTTACGGCCAATCAACTTCATTTAGCCGAAGCTTTTGCTTCTATGCAGATGTTTTCTTTGTGTATGTATCTAAAGCCTACACAATTCACTTGCGTGATTCGGGTTGATGTTCTCTTTGTAAAAATGTTATTTCCGTAGCTATTTTAATGCGATATTTTGTTGAATGTTGTACCGTGTTGGGTTTATTATCTTACTCCAGTTTATTTAATGGAAAACAAACGTTCTACACTGACAAGAGAAATAAAAAATACGCAAGTTCTTCTAGCAGTTTCTGTCGGAAGTGCAGAATCGAAGGCGGTGTTACCGATGATCTCCGAGTCGAAATCCAACTAAACACAGAATAAACAACCAAGGGCCGTATTCATAGACATTTTTAGCGCGGGCTTCCGGTGGATGATCAGCGTTTTTTGTATTCATAAACCAGTGTTAGCGATAGGATATGACTTGAATTCTGTACAAGTAACCAGTGGATAGCCGGGGCTAGCTTAGCACGCTCGTAGCGCGTGCTGCGAAATGTCTATGAATAGCACCCCAAAAGTGTTTTGTGAAGGCAAGTATCAATATGACATTCATTTCGCCAGACAAGGAATATAAAAATAAGAAATAGGTAACTTAATGACAAAAGCAGCAGCAGAAATGTGATGTTTACAGTGTAAGTCTGGCAAGGTCGAAACAACAACGGTCTTGCAACCACGATCCGATTTTAGCCTTCGTTTCTGCTACTGACTCTAATATACAATACACAAATCAAATTCCAATCAAAAGTGTATAGTACATCTGTTCAAACTATCAATGGAATCGACCTGAAATTTGTTCCTAGCAGTGACATAGGCCAGTTAAATGCGATGAACATTGTAATTTATTTATATAATTTATTTTTGATACATTTTAATTAGTTCCAATATCATTTTATTTGTTGGACAATGTGGTCACTCTAACCTGATCTACAATATCCGACGTGTTGCAGCGTCAGTCTTCGGAAATTCAGAAAACTGAAAGGACAATTTTAATCAAATCTATGCACAGCAATTGATTTTTCTTTATTATTAGGTTTTAAGAGATAGACAAATGAGTTAAATTCATGAAGTGTTCACATTTAAATATAGGTCTACAGCAGTGGTCGGTATTTCTTGACTCGCGTGTCAATCCCTCAGTGTTACACAGTTTGGGTATACTCCCCTTCCTACTTCCTCTTTGCTGTGTATTGCGTTCTGCACTTTATGTAACGTAATCTTCGCTGACAACTGGTTTACAGCAACCATTAAAATCATAAAAGTTGTCTGAACATATTCAGTTAAAATAAAGTTAATTCCTAGGTTCTTTACTTGTTTTGACACAATTGCCGCCTCATGTTAGCTAGCAAATACTGTACTTGTAGCCTATCTATACTAATAATAAATCTGTAGCCAAAATTTTTCTGGTAATTTTCGATTTTCCAAAAATAATTGTGTTAACATGTATAAATTAACCATCCTGAAACCGAAAATAGCTTTTTTGAAATTTTTGTTTGTATGTCTGTCTGTCTGGATGTTTGTTACCTTTTCACGCGATAATGGCTGAACCGATTTATATGACAATTGGAATATAAATTAAGTTCGTTGTAACTTAGATTTTAGGCTATATGGCATTCAAAATACTTTATTTAAAATGGGGGTTATAATAGGACCTGAATTAAATAAATCGAAATATCTCGCTTATTATTGATTTTCATGAAAAATATTACATAACAAAAGTTTCTTTAAACATAATTTCCGATAAGTTTTATTCTGTACAAAATTTTTATAGGACTGATATTTAATGAGCTAAATAAGTTTTAAAATTACAATAACAACGCCATATAAGGCGCTGTACTGAAATAAAAACAAATGACTTCGTCTATAAGGGGCCTTGGACAACAACAATCGAAAGCTATTAAACATAGCCTAAGAGAATGTTTCTGTGTTTGTATGAAGTAATATCGGAAGCTAATTAATTGTTTAATTAATATTTCACCATTGGAAAATGTAGTTTCTCTAGATGGACATAATTCTACAATGTTATTACAGTAATTTCTGAAACATATAGCAAGTAATATAAAGTATACACATTAAAACTAAATGATATGTCAATCTTCATTAAACTATGGTTGCATGTAATAGCAATTAAGAAACATATTAAAGGAATTGTCATTGCATAAAATGATTGTTCTCTGGACCAAAATGACCGCATTTTAATTATTTAAATACAATTTAAATTAAGTAACATATTAAACGATTTATCCTTCTATCAAACACGAATGTTCCCTGGATCAAACGTCCTATTTTAATTATGTAATTACTGTTCTTTATATTTATTTCTAACAGGTGCAGCGGAGCGCACGGGTACGGCTAGTTACATGAATAAAATTACCTTATACTAGCTGAAAGCACCTGGCGTTGCCCAGGTTGCCCTTTTTGCTTCTACTTTTAATTAAACTGGTTATTAGACTTTTCGTAATTCACGGAAACTCAAATGTAGGCAACCAATACGACTTGAGAAATTATATTTCACAAATTCAGAACATATTAATTCTATTACTTTTTAATTTATATACAGAATATACAGATACACCGTAATTTCGCAAGAAGTCATTGTTTAACATTTCATTCATTCATAGTGTTCACTGCAAACCCAGCATTCTCCAACATTTCCTATATTCTGCCTTCCTCTTTGTCTCCGCATACGATTCATAGCCTATATCTTAATGTCATCATCTATCATATCATATTTTCTTCTATCTCGAACTTTTCTCCAGTTCACCGTACGAAATCTTTTACCGTAGAAAGATTCATCATGCCATGTTCGCAGAGCACGATAGATTGGCAACGAAGACTTTCGTGGTTCGAATAATGCCTGGGAAGGAAACGTTTTTTTGTTCCTTATTAAAATTTATTCCCAATACTTTTCCATTGAAGCGATATTTTGCTACTTACCGGTAATTAACTTATTATTCCCAGAACATTAATTTTACCAGCAATCGAAAAGTATTGGGAATAAATTTGAATAAGGAACAAAAAAAGTTTCCTTCCCAGGCAGGATTCGAACCACGAGTCTTAGTTACCAGTCTATCGTTCTCTGGAGTGAACAAGGCTCTGAAATCAGCTGCAAGTGTCGGTCCAGTTTTTTTTGCCACTACTGTACAAGAAGTTATGTACAAGAAACGTACATTTTTTTCAATTGATGGATCTTTGAGCTACGAAAATATCACTTCCAGAACCTAATTTTTTCTTTAGTTTCCCTTCCATAATATCTAATTTTTATTTGAATAACATTTTAAAAAGGATTTATTTACAAACAAAAGCAGTAACTTGAGAAAGATTTGTGAATTTTGTAATATTTTGAAACATTTAGAGTTTGGGGAAAACATTTTTCATAAAAAATTATGAAACTAGCTTAATTTTAATGTTACAAAAATAAATACTAATCTCACTATCACAAGGCAATGTGTAAGATCTGTTAAAAATTTAGGATCAATGGTATCATTAGTTTACCAAGAAAATATACCTATGTGATCTTAAGTTTAAATATTTTTTCGATTTGTTGCAACAATTAAACAAATTGTAAAGGACAAATTAATAATCCGAATTAAGATAACTGTATGTAATTCAATTCAAGATTCAGTGGCAAAATGTATGTACTGCTATCTTAAATGTTGTGGTAGATACTGTTGAAAGTGTTTTTGTATGTTTTGCCATAATTTTGGTATGAGTTCATAGCCCGCTGCTCATTATCACAGAATGTTTTAAAACTGACGAAATACGAAACTTGAATTTAATGGGAATTTAGTCCATTTCAAAACATCCGAGCACACATATACGAGTGTGTTATTTATGTTCACGAAAATATTGTTCAGTTTCATGGATAATCAAGCATTGTCTTGTTTCGATATCAGCCGTCCAGATGGTGAGCGTCACCAATAAACAAGGTTACAACGTGTCTCGAGTAACGTGGGCCCGCGTTCAAGGCTGCTGTCTGCCCACAAGGGACTATCGCTGTAACATTCGGAGCACTACGAACTTAGCAATTAGCACAGCCACTACACTGAGTGGGATTGGGTATCACGTGCATTCTTGTGTAACCTAGATCAACTCGCTCATTGTTCGGCACCTTTTACAATAGATCTGTCATGTCTTGTCTACCCTAGAAGGATTAAGCCCCGTCCGCCTGGTTCGCCCTTATGGTGGCATGGACTCAGGGTTGCCAGATGTCCCGATTTGGCGGGACATGTCCCGATTTTCATATAAAAGTCCCGAGTCCCGCTTCGATTCGAGGCGGGAAGCAAAAAGTCCCGCCTTTAGAAAAATAACGTCACTTGTATAAATTTACCGTTACCTAGTAACTATTTTATTCTAGGCTTAAATAACTAGATGATGGATCAGTGAAACAGAGAAAAATTCTCTCCGACACCGGGATTTGAACCCAGGTTTTCAGCTCTACGTGTTGACGCTCTATCTACTAAGCCACACCGGATTGCCATCCCGATGCCGGATTGAATCCTCTCAGTTTAAGTTCCACCTCTTGGGTTCCCTCTAGTACTGTACTTCGGTACATCGTAATAATATACTAAATAATTAGGCTACAACAAATTTAAATTAATTTTCTTAACAATGTCGGTTTTCATATTGAATATATATATATATATATTTTATGGCAAGTGTAAGATTTGTGACGGCTAATTCAGTGGTGAATATGATCTTTTTAAACATTTAAAAAGCGACGTTCGTCACAAATGCATGGCAAAGAGAATGGAAAAAAGCTTGTTGAAAATGCTAGTGATAAATATGTAGGAAGCTCTGAAATGTGTATTGTACGTTATGTTAAATTATTGATTTGGAGCAGTAATATGCTAAGGCACAAAATGAATACGAATTCAGGTATCAGTAAATTTTATGTCAGTGTTATGAATTAATAAACATTGAAATTTAAATATTTTGTCACATCTGGTGTCATATTTTTGGAATTTGTGCTTTACAATTGATAAAAAAAAACAGCTGGGGAAGTCTCTGAGACAGAAGTACTATTAAGTCATTAAGTTAATACTTTGCCATAACATATTATTGCCACGAGCCCTTCAGAAAGACGCCAGAGAAACGTGATGTAACTTACAGCCAGATAAATATTGTTTTGTACTTGAAAACATGCATCTACAATAGGTTCTTTTTATTAAAATTTCAATTTTGATTTTCATGTTAGTTTCGTCTACTGCATATAAAGGGATATTTTTATTCCTTTTTTTTTTTTTAAGTCATGAAAATGTCAACTCTGCCCATATTCATATCATTCTTTCTATGAGACAAAACGTAAGTACTGTACCATATATTGTGATAGAAAAAGAATGTTCCTCCTTGGCAGATCTAAAATCTGGCAACCCTGCAATGGACTACAGATGGAGAGTGCGACAAAACTCACGAATCCATAGGCCAATCATATGGGCTCACTGTAATACCTTCAATTGTTTTAGTGGATGAGAAATTAAAAAAAAAATCCAAATTCAAATTTATTTACAATTTTCATTTGAAATGAATACATATGAATAGATACCCGAAATGAGCATATGCTTGTGCTCGGGTACAGTCCAGTAGTCTACATAAATTTTAGAGATCAAATAATAATGCTGATGATAGAAATAATAGTAATAATAATAATAATAATAATAAATAATCGTGACAGAAATGATACAAAGATTGTAATACAAAATAATCCATTAATAATAATAATAATAATAATAATAATAATAATAATAATAATAATAATAATAATAATAGTGATAAAACAAAAATATTTACAATAATAAAATAAATAATAAGATGGATAAAATAAAATATAATGGTTGGTAAATTTTGCTTGGAACCTTCTTATTACGGGCATAGATTGTTTACGTGCCGTAAATACATGATAGGAACCTATGAAATATTTCAATCAATATTTGGAGGCCACTGGAGCACATCTGGCGGCAGGCGTGTTTGCCTACTTATGCGGAGCTGTGCCAGGGAGTGTAATATCCGCTTGGGTGTATTATTGTTTTCGCTTTGACGCAGAATTACGTCTTTCCCACATGTCAGCATCAGATTCACGAATGCCACCTGTTGCACTTAAACAATAATCGCATATACAGAATGTTCAAAAGGTACTTAATTTTTTAGAGATGGTACGTATATATGAAAACAAGAAAAAACTTCCGATAAACGTCAAAATAGTTTTAAATACTCTGAAAGTTGACAGTAGGCCTATTTATCAAAAGAAGGAAAAAGCCTGATAAACATGTGTCCTAAAATTAATATCTTTCGAGATATGAGTACATATATTTGTTCAACATTATGGGATATGATCAATGTAACTTTCTCTTCCCTGTAGAAAAATAATTTAGATTTCATATCATATCATTCATCTTCATTGAGATACGCATATTCAGCTCATGACGTCATGACGGATGTCTTCGTCTGCTTACGGGAGAGGGAGTCCTCTTCGAAACCGTCTCTGGGTTCCAAGCCTTTCGCAATAGGCTATCTCTGTCAGAATTCCTTTCTTAAGAGCACTTCCGAGGACGCTTCGACATCTTAGAAGGACTGTCGGGATGATCCTGTGCTGCTTGGTCACCTTAGTGGTATGAACTTAAGGCGGGGGGGGGGGGGTAGGGGACTCTTGGGTGAGCGGGTGAGGGGTCTCATGCGGCAGGTGAGCTGGTACACTTCATTCACATTCATCCCATAATCTGGGATGCACAATAGGCCACTGTCGAGCCGATGTGCTGAAGGATCGTCCCTAACCACTCCCTAGCCACTCAACCTACTACTACTACTACTACTACTACTACTACTACTACTACTACTACTACTACTACTACTACTACTACTACAATACCAATTTCAAAGCCCTTGTTTTCATACAAGAATTGAATTTCGGGACTCATGTTTACTGACTTCTCTTTCTTGTTTTTATGAATATTGCCACCTCTCGAAATACTGAATGCTCTTTTTTTTCATATGGAAATTACATCAAGCGTCTCCTATGATGTTAACCCTTAAATTGGCAAAACTTCATTTCTCACACTAGTTTATTAAACCGTGTCGGACTGTAAAGAAAACAACTATAGTAATGTCCATATTTTATATCTCGTACATTATTATAGTATTGTGAAATTTTAATTTTCCTACCAATTTTTTTTCTATTGTTGTATTAAAATTATAGCATATAGCCTATTAACCTGCTGTATCCTATAGGATACATTGCCAATTTAAGGGTTAAAGAGAAAGTATTCATATCTCGGAAGATATTAATTTTAGGACCCATGCTTATTACACTTTATTACACCTTTTTCTTGTTTTTATGAATACTATCTTACTTACTTACAAATGCCTTTTAAGGAACCCAGAGGTTCATTGCCGCCCTCACATAAGCCCGCCATTGGTCTCTATCCTGTCACCTCTCGAAATATTGAATTCTCTTTTTAACACCCTGTATAGTGGTCACAATGGGCGCATACCTAAGTGCAAGGATCCGTTCTGAGTCCAGCGATCGAAAAGTCAATCCAAGTCGAGCACCAAGACACAACCCTAGCCTGTTTTTAACGATTGCAGATAACAGCTGAAATGAGAAGAAAGTGAAAAGTGTTGGTGAAAAGGGAAAAAGAAATGTAAGTATCCGTAGAAAAAGCTCCTGCAGCGCCTGCTTTGTACATTACAAATTTCAAGACGACCAGATCGGGCATAAGTTTTTTATTCTTTTTTTTTTTAATTGGATATCTCATAATTTGAGTTGATCCGGACGGAAAACCAACGCGCTAGCGCTGAGCCACAGACTCGGCTTGTGCAGTTCTTTAAGGAAGAGAGTAAAATCTCTCACTTTCCAGACGGGAGTGAATGGAGTCCGCTGGATTCGTAGCCTGGGCCGCTATCACTTTACCCGCAACATGATTAAATCGAACAAGAAGAGTTAAAGAAACTGAGAATGTAGTAATATCTTCTACGCAGTTCTAGTAACCATACATGTTGATATAGTATATAGGGTGTATCTAAATTCAACCAACAAACTTCCAGAAATAGAGGACACCCAACTAAGCAATTAGAAATAGGAAACCAATGGTTAGAAGCCAATTGATCACAAGACACAGAGTGTTTATTAATTTTATTTGAAAACTATTTAGATTGTGCTTTATCTATAACACAGTTATAGTTTATTTTAACAAACCATGATTAGTTAACAATGCTGTAGAATTAATTGTACATAGACTACAAATAGCAAAACGTTAACACTGAATGTAATTTCACAATCATTAAAAAAAAAACTGAAGATTTTGTTCAAAGTGTGATATTCCTGATTCGATACAGCTCTACTCCACAGTCACTGTCTAACCATCGCAAACAAATTATTATTAGAAAAGAAACGTAAAAAATTATATATTACAGTTATATATGAACACTAATAAATATAATATAATTATTAAAAAATTAGTAAAGTCAGACATGTTTCGGAGATGCTTCTCCATCCTCAGTGACTTTACCACGACGGCTAGTTAAGGTGATCGAACCGCGTTTCTTATCAAATCTATGAACACTGTATAATTGGCCCAACATGTGTGGTTTATCTTTGAATATGAAAGAAGCTAGAGAAGAAAAATTGGTCAACTTTTGTGTGCGTCTTAAAATAGAACTTTTAAATAAAAAAATTTAGTTTAATAAAACCTGCTTAAAGGAGGCCTTGAAACCCAAATACGTCAATATCCAACCGAACACAGATTCTCGAGGTTCTAGACATATTGTTAGGTCAGTCTCCTTTAAGTCAAGCAACAACGCGGTTCGATCACCTAAATCAGCCGTCGTGGTAAAGTCACTGAGGATGGAGAAGCATCTCCGAAACATGTCTGACTTTTACTATTTTTTTAATAATTATATTATATTTATTAGTGTTCATATAACTGTAATATATTATTTTTATGTTTCTTATCAAATCTATGAACACTGTATAATTGGCCCAACATGTGTGGTTTATCTTTGAATATTATGATTAGAAATTTCTTTTAACTCATCGACGACAGAAACTACCGGTACCTCAAAATCTTCGGCTGAAGTACGATAAACTTCAGTCTTCATTTGATCCCATACAAAAAAAGTCTAGTGGGCTTAGATCAGGTGACCTAGCAGGCCAGGATACTAGACCACCACGCCCAATCCATCTATCACGAAAAGCATTGTCAAGGTACCGTAGTTTCCCCTAACTATGGTCCACATTTGTCACATTTTTCTTTGTATATTCAGTACTATTCATCCAGATTAAGTGAAATTTTGGCTTCGGACTCTTGTAAGTTTATATTAAATAAATATTGACATATGTGTTTGAAATTATTTTATTACAAGTGTTGAAAAAATAATAAGCATTGGTACATAGTTGTATTCTGAGTTGCCCAACTATGGTCCACTCATACATTCATGCTTGAAAGCATGAATGGACTATAGCTGGAGAAGTAATTATTCGTAAATCAATACATTGAGTTTCTTATTTAAGGGTAGAAACATAATCTAGCACAGAAATATTAAACATAAATGAAAAGTACATGGATTCTTTTTATTAGTACACATTACATAAACACTCAATAAACAAGTGAAATCTGAAAGTAATTTTTCTGCAATAATGAACAGCTACACTCACCGGCAAAAATACCGGGCCACCTAAAGTTTCTCAATTTTTTTATGAGGCGAGAATCAGAAAATCCTTTATGAAATGAAGAAAACATTGCTTCCCAGAAAAAAAAAACTTACAAATTATATCAATTTTCTTCCAAACGTTCAACTGATTTTGTGGCCACCCAGATGTTGGTAATAGCGGATATTGCATCCCCGTGACTGTATGACTGTTACCATTCGCCGATTCAGCCCTTCGATCAGATTCTGGATGTCAGTCTGGTCGATTCTATTCTATTCTTTACTTAGAACACTTCGGAGCTGCTGTAAGTTGCTGTGAGGAGTTAGACGACTTCTAATTCGCTTCCCTAGCATACCCCACGTATGTTCAATAGGGTTTATATCAGGACTTCTTGCTGGCCATGTCATCCTATTCAATCCAACGTCGTGAAGGAACTCATCCACGATTCTTGTAGCATGAGGGCAAGCATTGTCATGCATTAACTGGAACTTTCCACCAATAAGTGGGGCATATGGTACCACATGTTAAATTAGACCTTCTTCTATGTATCTTGGAGCAGTCAAAGCACCTCCATTAATGAACACAAGTTCTGTGTGAGCTTCATACGAAATGCCACCCCATACCATTACTGATCCACCTTGGAAACTGACACGTGAACTGAAGTTCTCTTCTCCACACTCTTTCACGTCCATCTCTAAACTAAATCTCGATTCATCTGTGAAGAGAACTCGTCGCCACTCCCCCAGGTTCCGATTAACATGATTGTGAGCAAAACGTAATCGTTCAACGTCATGTTGCTGGAGCAATTCTGGGCCTTTACCTGGTCTTCTGGAATCAGCCCACATTCATCCAGACGTCCTCTTACAGTTCTCTCACTCACGTTAACTTGTCTTATTTTCTGGAAGGCTCTTCTGGTCTCAATAGCTGTGGAATGGCGAATTATTAATGTGTTTAGGAGAATAAAATTGTCGCCATGAGCCGAACTTACTCGTTTTCTCCCTGAACCGGGTCTCCTGGAATAATCTCCTGTCTCTCTAAAGCGATGGTACACTCGTTGTACGTTCGATCGAGGAATCCCAAGAACTGCAGCCACATAACGCTGACTATTCTCACCTTCTATCAATGCAACCACTTTTGCTGAATCGGTAGGACTTAGTGACATTAATATACAATGAAGTACTCCAATACTTCCTCAAAAGGGCTTATCAGTCTGTAGACATCTTCAGCTTAGCTCGAAATGAGTCCGAGAAGTTTACAAGAAGAACGAATTTTCTTTTCAGATCATTGTTGGCTATTACGTATTCAGTATTACATTGTTACGTATCACAAAATAAATGAATAACTAAATGAACTTCAGCACACCTACAATTATTTAAAAAATCCTACAATTTTCAAAAATTATAAAGAAAATGTAGTTGGCCCGGTTTTTTCGCAGGTGAGTGTATATTAAAGAACAAAAGTACGGTATCAAAATAAACACATTCTTAGCAAAATATTATTCAAGTAAATTCATTGATAATGTGTATTTATCGTACTGAGAACTACATTGATTAGGCTCACATTGATCACATTTTACTGAAACAAATATTTCAAAATGAAATACAACTATGGTCCACGAAAAATTGTGGTACATAGTTGAGGACTGACTTGTAGCCTTGAGGTTAAACATTTTTCACGCAGAGTCCTTAACTCTGCCAGTCTAATTATTACGTGAAAGTAAACAATATATAGCCAGGTTTAATTGTACCAAGAATCATATATCTACAACGTACCAGTTCTACAGAGGAGAGCTTAATAAAACAGACAATCACAAACTGAATGATTTCGTGTCTTCACACATTCAGTAGAACGATGCACACTGACATTGTTAAGCATCCATATCATTGCCGCGTGTAATGGTAGATAGAAGCATCTATGGGGAACATAATTCCATCACATTGGCGCCTTAAATGGCAAACACCGAACTCTTGGGGGACTAAGTAGTACATAATGCGTTTTGGACCATAGTTGGGTGCCTGGACCATAGTTATGGGAAATTACGGTATTCGAAGCCACTGCATTGTCTTGCCTTACGTTGTGAACTGAGTTGAGGTACAGTGTGAGATCATACGTCCTACAGGAATTAATTTTATAATCGGATTCTTTCTTGGACACTTTCGCGCCCTTTTATTAAGAAACAAAGGGTTTCCGGCTTGTGGTTTAGTACCTCAAAAAGCTTCAAATATCTCATATTAGTCAACATAGTTTGTCGGTTGAATTTACATTCACTCTGTATGGCGTAGTTTAGTAGGTAGAGCAAGATAGAGCAGAACAAATGTAGAATGATGGGAATTTATTTAAAGATACCTATTTTCAGAGATTATTTTCATAGCGTGCTAAAAGTAACTGTCTCTGCAACATACTGTTTCCTTCCTCGATACAGATAACAATATAAATCAGTTGACCCGCATCTCTAAAAGATATTAGAACTAGGAAAGGACAACATAAAATTATTTTCCTTGTATAATCTCGTTTGATAAACTGCCATTTCTGTTGCTAACGGTTCAGAAAGTAATAACAGATATATTCATAAATAGACATTGCATTAGTAAATATCTCTTCGTCATTCTGTAGCGAAAAAAGATGTTTAGGCAGGAACTGAATCCATCTATGTCTGCAATGTTTTCATAAGCTTAAAATGTCTATGGAAATTACGATATTATCATACATTGCAGTGAATTATATATTTTTCTAAGCGCCGTAGAACCTAATTTAACCATACTTGTAAGAGGTCATACTTTTAAATATATACATACAGTCCAAACAACACCTTGCTACATAAAAAGACGGCATGTTTGCAGTTGTTATAACACCAAAAGTGACAAGAAATTTGAAGCACTCTCTTCAGGCATAACATTTTAATAATTCATTTCCTTTAAGAATCAGGTCCTTACGCCTTTCTTGGTCATGTTGTCGGCATGATGAAAAGTTATCACTTGAGACGATACAGAAGATAAATATGCTGTAGCTATCAAGGGGCGCTAAATCTCATATTTCTGAATCTAATATGGGTTCTCTAGATTCATAGCCGTGACAAATATTAAACACTTGTCTAATTCTTATGAAATTGACAGACCTGTAGGTCTATGTCCCTAATTCCGCCCACCGCGCATTGAAAGTATTGGAAGACTACTGAAATGACCATTTTTTTTATCAAAATGGTACAGTTTAAAGGGACGCTTATGTGATTTTTAAAACTTCTACAATTTTCATGTAAAATTTGTGAATTTTAAATTAGGGTTAATAGTTTTGAAATAATATTTTATATTGACGTCACTAAAAAAACTTCTTGCGACAAAGTTTTCAGAAATTTTTGTTCATATTTGTTCTAATGCTAAGTAGTCTTGGGAATAAAAATTAATTAGTTTTTTTGAGCTCAGTCTAAATACAGAGCCACAGTGAATTTTTAAATTTCATGACTTAAACATATTAGCATGTTTTTATCTAAGTGCTATATGAATATGCCACGAAGGAACTTAATATTAATATTTCATACAAATTTAATGCTAATTAAATTTCATTCATCAACATTTAGTTGACCTCTGTGAGAAGCTTCAGACCGATCTGGCAATAAATGTTGTGCAAGGAGCTTATTCTTTTTTCTTCAAGAAATTAATTACAGCATTAAAAAACATTTCTCTCAACTCACACAACGTATGTTTGGCCACATTAATTATATAGGATGGTACCTTAGAACGGTTTCGGATTAGGAAGGATTCGTCTATGTAGCCACAGGAAGTATTGTGTAATTTTTTGCAATTAATTTTTTCTCTATTACAAGCAATGCTGGATTTTTTTATTTTAGTAGGTTATTTTACACGCTTTATCAACATCTAGGTTACTTAGCGTCTGAATGAGATGATGATAATGCCGGTGAAATGATTCCAACACCGAAAGTTACCCAGCATTTGCTCATATTGAGTTCAGGGAAAACCCCGGAAAAAACCTCAACCAGGTAACTTGCCCCGACCGGGAATCGAACCAGGGTCACCTGGTTTCGCGGCCAGACGCGCTGACCGATACTCTACAGGTGTGGACAATGCTGGATTTAGGCCTAGGCAACCTAGTCGCCTAGGGCGGCAATTTCTCAGGGGGATCGACATTTTCTCTCGCTCTCTCTCTCTTCCTTTTTTTTTTCATTTTTTTTTTTCATTTTTATTTTACAGTGAAATTTGTTCTTAAAACACTTGTTGGTAAATCTGTTCTGGAGTTTGTTCTTTAACACCTTGTGAAAGTCGGATATAGTTTTGTTATAGCATTGTCGCGGTCGCGGCTAGAGTAAAAGGGAAGTGTGCAGCTGCATAATTATATTGCAATGCCGGTATCACGTTATACTATTAAACTACTTAAATTTAATTGTTTGTATAAACAATAATTCATTGTTTAAAATCAAACTATATGTGTGTTTATTGTTTATCGCTATGAAATTAAATTAAATTACGTTTTATTTAACGAGGCTCGCAACTATCGAGATCATATCAGCGTCGCTTATCGCTGTGAATCGTAATTACAACTCTCAATTAAATTTTCAATATAATATATCGTCAACAATAGGCCTACTATCTAATAACTTTCCAGTATGTTCACTATATAATTCGATAATATGAAAGGTTTATTCCGCAAGGAGTTGTAGATCATTTTTCAATTTGCTTTATACTTCCCATCGAAGTAAGAAAAACTCATAATAATAAAATTATACAGGGACATCATAATTTAGTTTAATTTAATTTTTATTGTACCTGAGTTTTTTAATGTACTTCACTCCCACCCCTTTTACTAGTAAACTTCAACCCGTCTTTCACACAGAACCAAGATCGTATATGCAGTCAGGGTCGTACGGTCACAGTAAACAGTACTGAGCGAGTACAGTACGTTCCAGAAATATGTTCGAACTTTCCAATGACGAAAGAGCTTTCAATATTTTTTTTTGCACAGGTACTATCGTCAGTTTGTCTACGTCGCATCCCAGTTTCCCCCATCCGCTGCTGCTCGCCCTTCTGTAAAGGCTAATGGCTGGGCTGTCTTAGCTCTTTTCTGAAAATATTACTTTCTGTTAGGAATTGGACGTCTACGTAACATTACACAACTGTTTAAAATAATTTAAATAAAAGGGCCTCGTTAAGTAATGAACTGTCACGTGATTTCTCCCCTTTCTACGACTCTGCGACAAAACCACTTGGACGGACAGCAGATAGCATGTCTGAGTAATTTTATCTTTTTGGATCGGGCAGAAGTGAAGATTGAATTTACAGTATGTAACGTACTCTTTTATAGAGTATGAACAGAATTATTCCAACATGAGTTACCAGTACGAAGGACGAAACTGGTAATTAAAATTAGGTGCAATAGTCTATAGTGCGATAATATGTACAAAAGAACTGAAGCCTGTATCGAAATGAACGACCATCCTGTCTAAAAATGTGTTTAAATATCCATATTACGATTATTTTTCAATTTAACTTCATTCTCCATATTGTAAGCTAATATGCTGCAGACAGTATACTATACACTGCATAATGAATACTCTGCATGGATAGCTCAATTCGTGAGTAAAAACACTCATTGTTAATATTGTACTGTATTTTGATTAAACAAAAACCTAATGAAAATTATCAAACACAAAATCTCGATATTTTCTAGTTTACCTAAATGGATGAACTACTTTTCTTGCCTCCTATACCTAGTAAAGTGATTTGTTTGTATTTTACGGCAGTATCGTCGAACTCCAGTCTTGGAACGGGGTAGCAAATGGTGTTTCTGGTTCTCAACAGTTAATCCAAAGGTATAGCCAGGTTAATATTAGAAATGTTAGTAAAAATAAAATGATGTTCCTGTACAAGCAACAAAATAAACCACAGCTTATCTTTCACAAATCAATTTTGTTTCAACATTGAATAAGTTTGAATATGTTTCTTTCCATCGAGTGTGATGTGCTTCGTCAAATCGACTTGATGATATCGTCAATGCTTTCTCTGTGAAGAAAGTGCGAAGGAAATCTTCATAAATCACAAGTAAAATGTATATATTTTGAATTGTGACATTTAATTTAAAACTAATTTAAACTAAACATGACCTGTATAATAACTGCTCATAAACTGTTTGTGGGAGTTGGGGGGCGGCAAATTTTAGCACAGCCTAGGGGCGGCACTGTACCTAAATCCGGCCCTGATTACAACATATAAAAGTCATGTGACACAGTTTCAAAGGCTAACAAATAGGAAATGAGACCATACTATGAACCAAGAAGTTTCTAATATAATTACAAACATAAAAACAAAAAGAGGGCATTTTCTTAATTTTTCACTATTATTTCACCATAGTTTCTCCTTAAGATTATGTGAAGCTTATCTTTCAGCTCGTAACTTGTGGGAAGGAAAGAAATGGGTCAGAGGCAGTTGGACGGAGAATGCGGTCGCCCACCACACTGCGGCTGCGATTCTTTATCGCTACCTTATTCGATAATTTATTACTCACAACCCAAAAAAGAGGTCATAAAACTGGTCTACAACCATTTAAGACTCGGGTCCTGGAAGACAGAAAAATATGAATGAAAAAACAAGTTCATAAAGCCGAAACATGAAAACAATCGCCACTGAATGTCACGGAATCGGTTCAAAAATAAGAGTAGTAACGGCAGTTGATAGCCGTGGCACGTAATGGGTGGTCTGTACGCTAAATCTAACTTTCTCAGGACAAAACGCAATCTGATAAGCATGCAGTGCGTCACTGTTGGAGCGCGCAGGAGTCAGTAGTGGTCGTTCTGAGAACTGTACCCGAACATAATCATCTCTGGCATGCTAGCGACCTAACTTCCGCGAGTCACAGTTTGTTTACAAATCGAGAAAGAGAGAAAAAATTAAATTAAATGAATTTAAACCGTGACGCGCGATTCATTTTATTCTATGAAAGGCATGTTCTAAGGTTTTTCAGCGCCGCTACCCTTGCGTATTAACCAGAAATGTCCTTAACGATATCAAAACCGATATAATATCGATATCTACAGGTATTTTCAAATAAGAACAATACACGTGCGGCTCGCGACAGGATCATGTCAGCTCTCTGCGCATGCGCGGAATGCGCGGACTTGGTTAATAAAAAACCTAAACTAACCAAACTTAGCCTTCGTATATGCAAGATGTGTAATCTTGATCTTGATTTCATTTGGAATGTACACGCAAAAATAAATTCAGGTAAGGATCACGCTGGTACTGCACGAGAGGTCTGCACTGTTCTTGTCGCAACCCGTCGTGAATAATATCGACATACCAGTGCAACATCAAAATGGATAACATGTCGATATTATATTGATATATCGATAAGTACATACACCTTTAGTACTAACCCTTGGTAGAAACAGATGGGATGAAAGGATTCAATAGATAGATTTATAATTTAGAAACACAAGGAAGGTAGCATTAAGCAACTCCGTAACTATCATCAGATCATAGACATCAACCCTTGGGTGAGAAGGATATTAGGTTACGTCCATTTTTTACTTATTTCTTCAAAATTCTCTGATGTTCCTTCAAACGGAACGGCGAACATTGGAGTGAGACAAGTGGCCAAAGGCTTGGAGCTCACATAGACAAAGGGTCGGATTCCTTGTCTAGCGAGGACTATTAGCTCTGAGCAGGCGTTTAATATCTTTGGCGAGTCTACCCTGCTGCTGTTCAGTAAAAAGGATAGGGTTAATCGTCCTCGGCTGGGGTTGTAAGGTGAAAGACACATGGGTATTCCGAATTTCTTACAAGTGTATAATTCACTCAACATACAAACATTTAAACACTGGAATTTCGCATTTAGAGTCAGTATGTGTAACTAGGTCCAAAATATTTTACTTTTAATTTTTTTGGGATAAGTACTTAAGATTTCCCAAACGATCGATTTAGCCTATTTCGTTTTCGAAGAAAATTTATCCTGAAGATTTTTTTCAACATTTATTTATGTGTTCATTAATCTATCCATTCACTTATTCACTTATTTTTATTCATTTATTAACATTTATTTATTGTGAAGAATTGGTAGAACGAAAAAAATTCTCTCCGGCACTGGGATTCGAACCCAAGTTTTCAATTCGACGTGCTGACGCTGTATCCACTAATCCACACAGGATTAAAGTTTCGATGCCGGATTGAATCCTTCTCAGTTTAAGTTCTACCTCTCTGTTCCCCATTCTGCACGGAAATATATCTGTCGTCGATTTACAAAAGGGGACATGTACAAAATCACAAAGTGCTTGAAAATCGGAAAAACTGTAACTAAGTTAAGTAATTAAATTGTTCATATATTTTTTTCTAATTAGATCACGATGGAAACATAATTCAGGATTCATAACATTTAAATTTTTTAAGTTTGTTATGGTTTTTTGCGATTTTCCAACATTTTGGTATTTTGGACGTGTCCCCGTTTGCAAATCGACGACACATGTGCTTCGGTACATCATAGTAATTTATTTATTTGTTTACTCCGGTGGAGTTAAGGCCCTCAGGCCTTCTCTTCCACACCACTAGAAATGTAACTACAACTACAAGAAAAAGTGTACATCATTATCATGCAAATTAATCTAATATAATAACGTGTGACGAAATGAATATAATATAAAACATTTGCACATACAAGTATAAATTTTAATCGCCTTAGAAATTTGTCACCCTCAGCTGGATTTCAACCCGCTAAATTTGCACCGAAAGCCCATGACTGTCTTTGTGTGCAAAAAATTGTTGAAATTTCATTCGTCGATAGAAATAGCTGTTTAAAATAACTTCAAATGAATGCTATTTTTTACTTGCACGTGTAGCGCCTACAAAATGGTAGGCCTTGACATAGCAAAAGCACTAAAACTGCGGTTTGGCAATGGTAGGCGTTTATTGGCTTTAAAACTTTTGACAACGGCCACGTTTACGTCTCTCGGAATGCTTCACTGCATCCGAGTTCAGAAACAATTTCATTTTATTACGTGGAATGTGGAGTGGAGAGCGTCGAGAATAGCAAATATTTTTACTCGTGCATCATAACGACAAGGTTGATAACATTCAATAAGCTACAGTTATGCATTTCAATATTCGTGTCGTGCTTGCGGAATGCAAACTGAACATCATTGCCATTAAGAGGACTGAAGCTATCAAGTAATAAATCAAACATAAAACTTAATTACTCGACATAAAATTTAATCAATTTTTAATTTCAATCATCTTTTAAAGTGAAACGTTTATCGCTTGACATTCGAAAAATCTGGTCACACATTCTGTTAATACGTTGATGTCTTCCTACGTCACTCAAGCGTTAAGAACCGAGTTTTGTTTAGGCTGGTTATATGTACAATAAATGTAAAAACTTAATGACATATTCAACTTAATTTAAATTTAATAAAGAATAATTATTATTCGTACACAAATGGGGTAATTAATAAATGTGGGGAGTATGAAGATAGAAGCACTTAATCTAACCCGGTCTAATTGAGGCGTCCAAATATTCGTATCCAGTTTCTATGATTTTCTGTCAACTACAAAAACATTTTTGTGTGGTACTTTTTCATAATCTACTTAAAACTGTTGACCCTCTATGGGGATTTAATTTAATTTGTATTATTTTTGTCAGTGTTTGTATTGTTAGTATTTCTATGTGCTATCTGGTAGGATGAAGAGAAGACCTTATGGCCTTAATCCTGTCAGATTAAATAAATAAATAAATAAATAAATCTGTTAAAATCATTAAAAATAAGAAAATCGGTCTGCAAAATTCCATTCTTCAAACTTAAGGCCATTAACAAATAAGGTGTAATATTTTGCATAAGATGTTGTTTATAACCGTACACTGAACAATTCGAGTTCTGGAACTGTACTCATGTAATTGAAGGTATTTGAGTCCAAAAGAAGTAATTGGCCTTCTGTCTTCAAAAGAAGCTACTTTTATGTGTGGTTCTTTCTGAGTCTTATAAAATATTAAGATAAAAAATGATTTATTAGTCACATTATGAAAAAGTAACGAAATTTCATTATTTCAAAATCAAAGAGCAAATAATATTTTATCATAAATTAATAGCCCGATGAAAAAAAATAATTAAATGAAACGTCTCTTGAGCTTAATAAAATATAAATAAAAATTAGAAAATTGATGGTGTTGGTGTTTAAATTTTGAATTATTAAACCAGAATAAAGCACCAAGTAAATCAGTATGCCTGGCAGACATAACAAGTAACCTAAGCTCTATCACAGTCTAGTATATACAGTCACAAAGCTTGAGTTGATGAGGGTACAAGGAACAATAGACTGTGCCGGTACTGCTTCACATTGTATGTGATGAGTCGATAGTAGCGATCCTAGTGGTTAGCAACTATCTATGGATGCATATTCCCTACATATTGACCTTCGTGACTGTATATACTAGACTTTTGCTCTAGTCTATGTTGTAACTATTGCAGTGGTGATGCTATAAAAATAACATATGGTAATTCCATACTGTTTCATATCAATATCGGATTATGTTCATAAACTTTTAAAAACCAAATAAAAAAAGCATGAACAAGGCGGGTTTTGGAACCGACACACTTATGAATTAGAAGTACTTTGGGATAGTCATAGACTTTTAACGTTTAAAATAAAGACGATAAAATGTAATTTAGAACATGTGTCAATAGAATGAAAGAGAAGAGGGAGTAGATTCAGAAACTACTGCCAGAAAAATTTCGTCCAAAAGTGGATAAGACGGATTTTGAAACCTGATGCCTAATTCCAAAGTATTTACCTGTGGTATTAACTTACAAATGAGCCCAATTCTCTGTAATAACATATCATTCATTACAATTTCAAACAACTCATTGGCGTCACATTGATGTGTGAATCGTTTCGACTGTCAACAGCATTGTTGTCTCGAGACTAGGCCGCATGGAATCAGGAAGCGATTATGAAGTATAGTAATTAACGAGAAGGTTTTGTATTGTTAAATTTAAATGTGAGGAATATAAAGGCAGAAATGAAAAGAAATATTAACATTTTAATTCAAATCTCAAATATACTTGCAATCTCAACCATGCTCACAATACCAATCACCCATACAATTATCGGGATTCGATGAATTCAATTTTATAATTTCGTTATGTCTCTTCCTGTAACCAGTTTGTGCTTGGAGAGACATTTTGTTAACTCGTTTCGTAACCGAATACAGTAGGTATATAGTATTACGGAGTATACTAGCCGGTGACACTTGAGTGTTAGAGAAGTTGCCTACAGGTTACGGCGATGTTATATGATGAAACTGACAAGATGAGCGGCACTTCCGAGGTATTTTTCTCTTCGCTATTGTGAAATAGATATTTTCTCGTCTCCAACCAGAATAACTATGAAATATCGAACCAAGTCATTGGAACATTGGCAGTGTTTTGACTGCGATTTGGAAGGTTGTTTCTTCATCATTTCCGAGGGACCGACTTCTAGCACAGTAGTCTAAAATTGCCAGGAAGACCTTTAAAATTAGGACCTGAAAATCATTAAAGCTACCTAAAATTTAAAAAATAGTTATAACTAAAACAACGATAATGTCTTATTTTTTCCAGAATATACTACACACGTCACTTTATTTTCATTACAATTGATCTCAGTTTATTTTAAAATGGCGTTTTCCATAATAATACTTACAAATAGCTTTTATTTATTTATTTTTATTTTATTTATTTAACCTGGTAGAGATAAAGCCATCAGGCCTTCTTTTCCCCTCTACCAGGGGATTACAACTACAATATTAAGAATACAATTACAATTATAATTACAATTAATATTAAATTTACAAATACAATAAAAATCAAAGTACTAAAAGATTAACTGATTAATAAAAGCTAGACAGTTTATTGTAAAAGTTACGAAGAGTGAAATATTTGTTTTTATTAATTGAGTAAAAATTAAACCTACTCTACGCAGTAAGAAAATGCTTAATAAGTTTGCTTTTGAACGCTACTAAATTCCGACAGTCTCTGATGTCACTGGCTTTTAAGGAACCCGCAGGTAGAGATGGGAACGATATATCGGTTTTTACGAAATACCGATATTTTCGTTTTGATACATCGATATCGAAATTTTGATTCAATATATCGTATAATATATCGGTTTTCTTATAAATTTATCGGTTTTTTTATATTTGTTTTTGTTTTTATGGAATTATTATGAACAACAAAATCCACACTAGTTAACTCCGATAATTCCTTGAGAGATGGCGTTAATGAAAGTGGGTAGTTATATAATTGTGCAATCTTGAAATATCCAATTCAATCAATGCCTTTCTCTGATTGGCTGGTCTAGAATTCGAATTCAAACTATTTAATATGCAGTACCAAATTCAAAATCAAACGTGTGCGAACGTGACACTGAGACGGGAGCTTTATCTACTACTGTTTTAGTATTAATGTTCTCCAAGGCAGAGCAACTGCCACTCTGAAAAGGAATCGTTTGACTTCAAAACTTTTATTTCTGTGTTTTTAAATGGAAAGAGAAACAAGGATGTAATACTGGTTTGAGATTTGTTTACAGCTAGGATTTCCATGCACAACCTAGTACTGACATTTTTTTATTATTATAGCCTATATATTAGTACATAAAAGTTTTATCCCCATAATCACCATCATCATTATCATCATCATTATCATCATCACTACCACCATTGTGATTTTGAATGTTGGAGTGTAACAGTAACTTGCAACGGGAACTTACTATAGAAGGTTTGTATCAAATCACAATTATTGTGAAGTTTGTTAAAACTTGTAACATTCTGAGTAGGCCTACTGTTTATTTACATTTAAAAATGAATACAAGTACTGTTTACTTAGATTTAAAAATGATTGCGTTGTTATCTAGAACAGAGTATTATATTTGTATCCTCGATTGAATCCTATATAAAATTAGAATAATTGAATCGTGGATTGAAAAAAACTGATGGGGATCCTAAAGAAATTTGGAGTGGATTGGAAAGAGAGAAGGTTTTTTAGTAACCTACAAATGAAACGAGTCAAAGGAGAAGAAATATCAGAAGCAAATGAAATAGGGAGAAGAGTACGACAAGGATGTCCTTTATCACCTACACTGTTCAACATCTACTTGGAGGATTTAGAACATGGGAGAAGTGATAGTAGGAGGAAGAAGAATAAAGTGTTTAAGATTTGCTGATATGGCGTTGTTAGATAATACTAACGGATAAGCTACTGGAGCTAAATGACAGCAATATGGAATGAAGATAATTGCCAACAAGACGCAAACCATGGTCATAGGAAGAAAAGTAAAGAAGGTGGACTTGTGAATTCTAAATGAGGCAGTAGAGCAAGTGGACAACTTCAAATACTTGGGGTGTACTGTAAGCAGTAACATGAACTGCTGCCAAGAAGTCAAAAGGAGAATAGTAATGGCAAAGGAAGCTTTTAATAGAAAAAGGAGCATCTTCTGCGGACCTCTGGAGAAAGAACTAAGGAAGGGACTAGTGAAGTGCACTGTGTGGAGTGTAGCATTGTATGGGGCAGAAATATGGACATTACTAAGAAGCAAATAGAAGAATTTGGAATGTGGATATGGAGAAGGCTGGAGCGTGTAAAATGGACAGACAGAGTAAGAAACGAAGCTGTGTTGGAAAGAGTGGATGAAGAAAAAATTATGCTGAAACTGATCAGGAGGAGGAAAAGGAATTGGCTGAGAAGAAACTACCTACTGAAGGATGTACTAGAAGGAATGGTGAACGGAAGAAGAGTTCGGGGCAGAAGAAGATATCAGACGATAGA
Organism: Periplaneta americana; assembly: GCF_040183065.1. Lineage (NCBI taxonomy): Eukaryota > Metazoa > Arthropoda > Insecta > Blattodea > Blattidae > Periplaneta > Periplaneta americana. Next base: position 139,622,663 of record NC_091123.1, on the reverse strand, counting down.
CGACATATAGATATATGGATCACATGAGGAGACAAAGAGGAAGGCAGAAAATAGGAAAGACTGAAGAATGCTGGGTTTGCAGTGAAAGACCTGCCTTTGGGCAGAACACCATGAATGAATGAATGTTTCATTGTCAAATTCTGACCCATATAGAGTTCACTTAACACTTTCCCATTGTATCATTCAAGCTCATCTTACCTCCGCCATAATTTTGATTTAGGTTAGGAACTACATAATAAAATTTTGATATTGAAAATGTATTGTTTATCGTTTTAATTTTACATTTAATCTTTTGAATGTTATGATGTTAATTGCAATTCTAATAAGGAATAGGCTATTAAAATTTAAGTTCATTGTAACAAATGTACGCCCACAAATGTAATTGCATTAGTAGGCCTATCTATTAATTTGCTTACGGGATAGCGATATATCGAATCGTTTCGATATACCGATATATTTTGTGCAATATATATCGTTTATCGAAATTAGGTTTGCAATATATTGCAATATCAATATATCGGTATTTAAATTATTTCCCCCATCTCTACCCGCAGGTTCATTGCCGCCCTCTCATAAGCCCGCCATCGGTTCCTATCCTGTACAAGATTAATCCAGTCTCTATCATCACATCCCACCTCCCTCAAATCCATTTTAATACTATCCTCCCATATACGTCTCGGCCTCCCCAAAGGTCTTTTTCCCTCCGGTCTCCCAACTAACACTCTATGTGCATTTCTAGATTCGTCCATACGCGCTACATGCCCTGCCCATCTCAAATGTCTGGATTTATTGTTCCTAATTATGTCAGGTGAAGAATACAATGCGTGCAGTTCTGCGTTGCGTAACTTTCTCCATTCTCCTGTAACTTCATCCCTTTTAGCCTCAAATATTTTCCTAAGAACCTTATTCTCAAACACCCTTAATCTTTGTTCCTCTCTCAAAAGAGAATCCAAGTTTCACAACCATACAGAACAACTGTTTTATAAATTTTAACTTTCAGATTTTTCGACAGCAGACTAGATGACAAAAGCTTCTCAACCGAATAATAACACGCATTTCCCTTTCCATAATAATAATAATAATAATAATAATAATAATAATAATAATAATAATAATAATAATAATAATATACGTGTTTTGCATACTACACACAACAGAATTCGAAAATCGGCGCATTTGTATTAGTAAACCTACAATATATTTCGAAACAGACTACTATGGTGGATCAGTGGTAGCGCGGGGATCGAACCCGGGCCGCCAGAACGGAAGACAATCGCTCTAACGTTTGAGACATAGACGCGCAAGATTATTATTTAAAAAATTAACACTTTTGCAGTCGGCAAAATTAAATATGCATAAGACGTGAGAGATGATGATTGTAACACTTTTATTTGCAAAATAACTGTTTATCTTGATTACTTAACAGTATTAAGTGAATAATAAAACACTTTAAAATGTCAGGGCTCTATCACATCAACTTCTGTGAGTGTACAAATACCTTTTTACTTATAAATTATACTAAGTAAAGACGAGTACTACCGTGTAGTTTCATATGCTTATAATATACAATTATCTAGTGAAATTGACAATATAGTAAAAGTGTAAGTTAGATTGTACTATTCTGTTTCAGAGGTGCAATAATGACATTCGCTACTGAATTAATTTTCTCTAGACCTGATTTTTTTTATCAATATGATCTACGTCGTATATATCTCGAAGAGATTAAAAAGCAATTAAAACCACTCCTTCAATTTCAAGCGTTGGATATATCTTCATAGCGCTAATAGCATGAATGATGTTATGTTTTGTAATGCCTAAAGTCAGTACTCCCGGCAAAGGCGAGAAACGTACGTGCCGCTGTAGCTGTGTACTCTGTATGATACAAAACTGGAACACAACACTGGCTTTGTTTTTCAGATTATTGTCAGTTTCAAATATAATCTTGAAAATAACATACATTTAGGCTTAAACCAAACTTTTATAGCTTTAGATACAGTAAGAGTTTAAATTTCTAAAATTTTAACGTAAGACCATTGATTGTTGTTTAGTCAACTGTCCGAAGACAGGTTTAAACCTCATAAGTGGTGTCTTGTTGGTATCAAATAAGCAAATAAGCCAGGAGATAATGAGGTAGGGTGACTAGTTCCTTTCCCACTGCATTGAATACATCGCCCGCTAGCTACATATTACACTAATCAGACTTCAGATGTAGCCTATACCAACAATAATTGTTCTTCCTCTGGCACACATCATCAAGTGAGATGTACTGCCTGATTATATATATATATATATATATATATATATATATATATATATAGCCTATATCAGCCATAGGTAAATTTCATATAAATCATTTAATAATTAGAGACAAATCAGAATAATACATTATGTGTTCAAGTTTTAAATCTATAACCTTCGTTAATTTACAATAGCCTATATCAGGGATGTCAAAACGCCTGAATTACGTGCTCATACTACAAGCAATATAAATCCAACAAGGTTCCCTTATCAGGAAGATGAAGTACAATCATCGCTCTTAAGGAAATGTTGTGCGGGTTCTTGAGAGCACGCAGTGCAGGCGTTTTGAAATCCTTGGCCTATTTCGATGGTGTTCGGGTAAATGGCGTTAAAAATATTTTTTTTTGTGCAAATGGAGTTATGTTCCCTATGTTGGATACACAAGTTAAATTCTACAAGTGAGTGTGAAAAAAAAAAACAAAATAATACTAGCATTTGATATGTTTTATTTGTGTAGAAAATTATTTGCAATAAGGTTCCGAAGTATCATTTTCATTTATCTCGAAACTCAATTTTATGACATCTTTCGTTACGCAAACACTGTCGATATTCTCCTTTACAAGCACGCATTTGCCTCATTGCTTTACAAACTTCTTAATTCGTAATGTTAATATCGCAGCAATCTTCCACTTTTGTTTTCACTTGATTATTATCATCAAATTTAATTCCTCTGACGGCGTCTTTTACGAAGCAAACGTGATAGTCTGATGGTGCGAGATCTGGGCTGTAAGCAGGATGTTTCGAAAACTCTCAGCCTAGTTGACCAATGTATTCGAAGGCGGTATGCAATATGACGCCTTTTTTTTAGTAACGCTGGATTCATTTTATTTTCGCCAAGTCGACGTAACACTGGCTATTCAAAGGACCACGAACTTGTCACATTTATGTGCTAAAATTAAAATGTCTTTGTTATTTATCTATATACCGTATAAATCTCTCTACCACAGGAGAATGAGGTTTTAAAATTATACATTACATCCCACTTGCTAGCACTTCTTGAACTGCAGCCGATTCAGATGGTCGAAAATCCCGGATCTTTCAACCGTAGTTAATTCCATGTCGAATTCAGGATATTTTGATCTCGATGGCAATGTTAAGTTATGCGTCGCCACTTGAATACATTTCTCGCTCGAGGAGTTTGAAAGCAGTGCCAATAAATAAAATTATAAAATCTGTTGAGCTCGTCACTTTTTCTTGAGACGATGTACAGTGCAATCTACACATTTCTTATGGTTTCCTCACTTTTTACCAGACACATTACTGCGACGATGATCATGCTGATGATCGTGATAAAAATAAGAAGAATGGGGACGAATGACTGGTGTTCAGAACTTCATGTAGAGCTTAAGAAACTCAAATATGACTATGCGAATGCTATTTTATTAATAGTGAATTTGCAAAAGAATTAGGACCTAAATTTGCAACTGAATAACATTCTGAAAAAGGAAATTTCAGTGAAAATAACAAGCAAATTTTCTTAGTTAATTTCCATATCTGGTGTGTTTATGTATGTCATTTTACTTTCTTCCATATGGTATACACATTGGGGGCAATAATGTCAAATTTGACAAAATTCCTATTCTCCAAAAGAAGCTCTTACGCATTGTTTCCGGTTCCTCTTATGTAGCACATTGTCGCCCTTTATTCAAAGAATACACAAACATAGCCCTAAAGGGAACGCAATCAGAAGGCACGAAGACCACCTAGTTCTGAGGATCGCCCACAGGCTGAAACTAGTCAACAAGGTAACCTAGTTAATTAACACGTGAAGGCACATGTATGAGTATATATACAGGAGAAAAAAGGGGAATTTAAGACTAATAAAGAGAAGACAAGGGAAACAAGGCGAAAGCAATGACCATAATACTTAGTAAGGAATATTGTTTTGCAATAGTATTTGAAAACTTTATGTATCGTTTAGTGTTCATTTAATCATAAAAGTACTCAATAAAAACTTTTCCCTCAAAAAATACGTACCTAACCATAGATATTTGGCTGTAGTTATGTCAACTTAAATCAATATAGAACGAATCTTGCTAATAGTGAATATACCGTTCAATATGTACTTGATCCTCTTTCTACTATACTTCTTGCCCATAAAAGAGTTAATGAGGGAATTTATAATAAAAAGAGTTACATTATTTATTCTTGGAAATGCTATATCTGGAGCTGCTAGTATTCGTGGAACTAATCAATTACCAAAACCACCAATTAGAATTGACATTTCTATTAATAAAATATAATAAAGGCATGTGCAATAACAATTATACTATAAATATGATCATCTCCAATAAAATTAGTTAACCTCTTCAAGTCTTAAGCATTAAACACAAAGCATCCTATATATCGTATCGTCTTCTGTCTTTGATCAGGGTCCAGTTTTCGCATCCACAGAGAATTTTAGATTCATATCCTTGCTGGTTCCTTTCATATATCTTTTTGTTGTCCCATACAAATGGTTATACTCAAACGTCAATGTTTATTTTTGTACATTCCGAAACTAATTTGACGTAGACGCAAATTCCACGACGGAAAAGATGAAGGTACAAAATAGATATGACGTTTCATTACGTTTTTAAAACAGACAATGATACAATGTACCAGATCCAGATTCTCAGCGTTGACATCAGTACTTATTCTCGAATGCCTTACCCACAAGCTGCCAGAAACAAGATGGCAGTACCCCAAGAGATATTGCTGCACGCCCCTCCGGTGGCATTCTAATGGACTGTGGTCACACTCAAAATTGTGTACCTACAGCGTAGTGATCCCACTTTGAACTCGGAGTACCGTAACCGTGAAGGTCCATTGGCAGTCAAAGAAGTTGCCAGAATTATGTGGCGTGACGAACTCTTCCGAATCGATCTGTCCATTCAGGAGGTTGTGAACCAGACTCTGGTGACGGGGCGTTTATTTCGGGCACTCATGGTTTCGCTATTAGCGACGTTGATGAATGAGCTAGATTATGATACGACGAGGGAAGGGAAGAGGCACTGTTGGTTCTGGTCTTCGCATTTCGCAGCAGGTCTGTCGCTGACGAAAACATCGTGGTCTTGCTAAAAACATGGCACGTGAAATATTTTAGCGATGTAACTAGGAACAAAGTTGTACACATTACGCAGACCATTGTAAAAACAAGTAAAATCTTTCTTCCTTGTACAAGAAGTCATTATAGAAGCGGCTTTCAAACAGTGCTCCGCGAATCTCTACGTATCCTCACGCATCCTCCAGACGAGTCCAAAGTATCGGTCAATATGTGTATCTAATGAAGATTTTATACTTCTAATCTTAAGGAGAGTTTGGGCTAAAATTTCGTCATTTTCATCAAAGTTATCAATTTAAAAATACTCCAATTTTTTTTTCATGAAATATATATATTTCCTTGCGACCATTTTTAAAGTCCATGCGGGGTAACACAAAGTGTAAGACTATTTTAAGGTCTCTACTTGGTGTTATGTTTGTATGTAATTTTCTCGCTTTCCATTTTCTTTTTTTAATTTTTACTTTTTCATAAGTATAAAATGCTTCTTGCATCACAATTTTTGTCGTATCACCTTGAAACTTTCAGGATAAGCTTATAATTGTTACTGTTTTGTTTCGCTTTGCACAGTTAGCTACTTACTTCTAAATATTTCTTAATCACTAATATATTAGGTAAACAATATATTGTATTAGACCTTTTGTACCCATTGTGATCTTATCTTCCTACTTTTGCATTTGTGTTTTTTGTATTTGTATCTGCAATTTTACTATTAGGTCTGTTTCTTATTTCCTTCTTCTCTCTGCATTTGTTTCTTGTGAATGTCTATTTGTATTCTGGTGGTGTGGTAGAGAAGGCCTAATGGCCTTAACTCCGCCAGATTAAATAAATAAATAAATAAATAAATAAATAAATAAATAAATAAGTAAATAAATAAATGAGTAAATAAATAAATGAATAAATAAATAAGTAAATAAGTAAGTAAATAAATAAATTAATTAATTAATTAATTTTCTCTGGATTTCAGTGTGAATTATATATTGAAGAATTTGTCACATGTTAAAACTACAAAAATATAAAAATGGTGAAATAAAATATTTTTGCTATAAATACATTAATCATACGAAAAACCCACAGAAATTCTTAATTGTCTTAAGTTTTTAGTAACTACTGACCAAATTTCAGTTTAAAATATTGCAACACAAGTAGCATTATACATGCGACGATACTAAAAGAGTAAAGTAAAGAATAAATAAGAATTTCTTTGATCTGTGAAGTTCCAATTTGTTATGATAGCACATGTGAGTATATGATAAACATTTCAAAAAATTGCTTCGAAATATAGAAGTTGATAATTTCAGCATTAACCCGCCTTAAACCATTTCGGGAGAGTAATTTCAGCCTGTTAGTAGGATATTTACGTTAGGCAGAGCATATTGCTAGACCTTCACCTAATCTATGAATATAAATTTAGGCTTATTAAAATCAGAGAGCTTTCATGAATATCACCCAAGTACAAACCCGAATAAGATACATTACACGAATAAAAAATCTCAAAGTAAAAGGAAAGAAGACAAAGAAGAAAAAGAAACGAAAACGTAGTATGAGGTCAAAAAATCCCGTCATTTCCCATAACTATGGTCCTGGAAGACAACTATGGTCCATTCAAATTTTGTACTCCATTACGTAGTACCTCGTTTATCTATATTTTTGCTGTATTGTAGTTTGAAGTCAAGTCACTGCAGCTATATACGAACGGTCTATGTTACTTCTACAATGTTCTTTGAATGGTTGTATCGTGAATCATAGTTGTATTCCAGGACCATAGTTATGGGAAAATAACGGTACTTTAAAATAAGAGACATGGTATTTTTATGTCCTGCGTTGTATGGAACTCGAAATGGGTGGTTTAAATATATCGTCCGAATATTTTTATTGATTTTTAATATCCAGCAGGTAGAGACAGTTGCCAGCTCTATCCCGAAGTTAGAGCAGGTATTGGGATTTATTTTTATGATTAACGCATAATTTATAATGCTGTGATAGATGATGGTAAATATTTCATACTAGCAATAAATTAGCGATGTTTGGACAAGCAGCATCCCACATGGACCACTGTGTATGGACCAGTAGACTAGTTGTCAAGAATTTGAGAATAGAACTGTATATCAGCGTGCCCAGGAATCGCTCCCATAATGACAAAACGTGTGAATATGCAGGCTGTGTGGGTAGTATCAGCATACTGATTGCCTCTGCAAGCTGATAAGTATTGTCATGCTGCAGAGGTGTTGGACCTCACAAGACGAAGGCATCTGTCACGCAACCCACGTCACCAGCATGGCAGAGAGATACTGAGTGCATCATAGTGACCGGTGTCTGTGCATCCAAGAGAGAAAGATCTCAGGAACTTCTGGTCAGCAAACATTATTATTATTATTATTATTATTATTATTATTATTATTATTATTATAATATTGAATAAACAGTCGTGGACAGCCGATAAGGGGTGCTCCTCCAGCTTGAGGGTTGGGCGAAGGGCTAACAACCCATCACAGTAAAAAACAGCTTGTTACGAATCCATACAATAAGATAGTGTGTTAGTTGGGAGACCAGAGGGAAAAAGACCTTTGGGGATGCCGAGACGTAGATGGGAGGATAATATTAAAATGGACTTGAGGGAGGAGCGATATGATGATAGACACTGGATTAATCTTGCATAGGTAAGGGCCGATTGCGGGCTTATGTGAGGGTGGCAATGAACCTCCGGGTTCCTTAAAAGCCATTGTAAGTATTATTATTATTATTATTATTATTATTATTATTATTATTATTATTTAGTCACAACGATCTTGAAACAATAAAGATAATAATTAAGGGTTGATCTGCATTAGCAATTCTGAACATAATTTTGTGAGATAAATAAATATTAAAACAAGTTAAAATCTATAATGTAATTACAGTATTAAATAAGTAGTGGGAACTTTAACAACTTACGGTGCAGAAACATGGATTGTTGTTTAGTCAACTGTCCGAAGACAGGTCTGAACCCCACAAGTGACACCAAGAAGGCACATTTATGAGGCAACCTGGGCAGAAGATAATGGTTAGGATGGCCAGTTCCTTTCCCTCTCCATTGCATACATCGCTGACTAGCTGCATATTACACTAGTCAGACTTCAGATGCATACAAACAATTGTTCTTCCTCTGACACATATCGTGAAGTGAGATGTACTGCCTGATGATAGATGTACTGTACATATCAGCCAGAACCTCAATCGCAGGATAAAACATGGATTATGAAAGCAAAATTAAAATCAAAATCGTAATCAACAAGAGTGGATTTTAAGAAGGTCAGCACGGTGCTCTAAATTTTATTAGAATTAGAAATGTTACGATAAGGGAAAAATGAACTTTAAAATTCTGTTTTAAAGTTTATGGAAACTAAACAATTACAATGGTTTGGACATGCGAAAAGGATGGCTGCTAATACGTTACCAAAGAGAAGTTTTTAATGAGTCACAACAGAGAAGGAAAGAAAAGGAAGATCTAAGAAAACATTCTGGAGGGTGTTATTGGTATGATGTAAGCAAGAGGATTGAAGGATGATAACTGGCAAGATAGAAATGAGTGGGGGAAGAAAATGTTAATTGTATAAAAATTGGGCACAGAAATGTATATTTACATTTAATAGTTGTATAATAAGCATCGTCATGAATTTTGGGAGTTACGATTGGGTGAAATCCAGTTTCTAAAACCAACTATAACGTCTAGGAGTATCATCGTGCTGACCACATTATATCCCCGTACTGGTTGGATGATCTTTGTTGGGGCATGTGAGCATGAGGTCAACAGTCTGCTCGTCGATTTTGCCCGTTTTGGGCTACCTCGCAATGGATTATTTTACATGTGTAAATAAAAAATAATAATGACATTAAAAATAAGAGTAAATACAAAATATATAGGCTAATGAATGATAGCGAGGTAAGTAATTGCAGTGTTGAGTTCTGTAATAGGAACAGAAGTATCCTTCAACGGAATACTGTGTGTTTTTCTAAGTATAGGACATAGGTACCGTAGGCCTATTTAACATTACCATAAGAAACCAATGTATAAAGCAATTAATTTAATCAGTGGGTCAAGTTTAGAAATTAGCAGGCTTTGACAATTTGTATAACAAGAGAACATCAGACATTGACTCAGTAACTATAAATGATGCTCTCTTGTTTTAAAAATCGGCAAAGCCTGCTAATGACTAAACATGACCCACTGATTAAGTTATTTCTTTATTGTTTTTATACATACGAATAGATTTCTTATGACAATGTTAAATTCCTATATACTATACCCAGAAAAACACACGGTATATCCTGCCGTATATAATGTATATAGACATCAAATTCTTGTTCTAAGTATTTTGTATAGCCTATGGGTAAGAATCAGAGGCAACAAGTGTACAACTCAAACAGGCTGCCATGAAATCAAGAAAAATAAGTCAGTTGGACACCCACAGTCTGCGTCTGTGAAAAGGAATGAGTGGTACAGTAGAAGAGGCAAGACTTGTCCTGTGACCTTATCAAGTCCCGTGGCTATATCACCAATGTGTATGGAGGGGGAAGATAAATTTTAGTCTGAGATGAACTTCCGTGTCGGTAGATTCGTATAATATTAAGAAATGCTGTTTCTGGTAGTTCATTTTTTCCCTTCTCGCACTGCTCACATGCCAGGTCTCGCTTCTTCACTTATAGCACCAGGTAGGGGAGAAATGAAATGAAGGAGAATGCGTTGGTGGACTATTTAAAAGAGGCGGTTAACCCAATGGAATATTTGTAAAGACTCTAGCATATAAATACATTTCTCAATATTTTTTTGAACTGAAGAAGCTACGACCAGTTTTCTTTTACTCATCATTGTCACTAGCAATACAGAGAGTACTGCACCCAGGTAGAGAAGGACAGGTAAACAACTGCTGGCAATAAATTCATATAAACTGGCTGGGTTGTTGGCTAAGAAGAAACTGTCTACTAAAGGATGTACTAGAAGGAATGGTGAACGGTAGAAAGTTCGGGGCAGAAGAAGATATCAGATGTTAGACAATATTAAGATAAAATGGATTATATGCGGAAACTAAGAGGAAAGCGGAAAATAGGAAAGATTGAGAATGATGGGATTGCAATTAAAGGCCTGCCCTTGGGCAGAAAACGTTGAATAACTATCTCACTCAAAAATTGTCCGTTAATTTATTTCACACGTGAATTTCTATGTTGCAGATTGTATCTCCTCTACAGAAAAGTGAGTAGGCCTATACTCACTTACTAGCTTTTAAGGAACCCGGAGGTTCATTGCCGCCCTCACATAAGCCCGCCATTGGTCCCTATCCTGAGCAAGATTAATCCATTCTCTATCATCATATCCCACCTCCCTCAAATCCATTTTTATATTATCTTCCCATCTACGTCTCGGCCTCCCTAAAGGTCTTTTTCCCTCCGGCCTCCCAACTAACACTCTATATGCTTTTCTAGATTCGCCCATACGTACTACATGCCCTGTCCATGTCAAACGTCCGGATTTAATGTTCCTTATTATGTAAGGTGAAGAATACAATGCGTGCAGTTCTGTGTTGTGTAACTTTCTCCATTCTCATGTAACTTCAACCCTCTTAGCCCCAAATATTTTCCTAAGCACCTTATTCTCAAACACCCTTAACCTTTGTTCCTCTCTCAAAGTGAGAGTCCAAGTTTCACAACCGTAAAGAACAACCGGTAATATAACTGTTTTATAATTCTAACTTTCAGATTTTTCTGACAACAGACTGGATGATAAAAGCTTCTCAACCGAATAATAACAGGCATTTCCCATATTTATTCTGTGAGTAAGCCTATATGTTTTAAAATAGGTAAAGAAAATCTGTTTAACCGTATGGTATATAGAAGACAAAATGAAGATAAAGTTCACATGCCTTCTTGACTTCGGTACAATAAGATGATGTGATGAGCATCACCTTCCGACCGCCTTTTACCTCCAGAATGAACAGGAGATCAATTTGAGAAGAGTTTGGTACACCCAGGTGCTTTTCTTCTTTTAGTACAGTAGGTTATTTTACGACGCTTTATCAACTGATATGGTTATCTAGTACCTAAGTGAGATGAAGGTGATAATGTGCCAGGGTTCAACGCCAAACGTTACCCAGAATTTGATCATAATGGGTTGAGGGAAAACCCCGAAAAGCACTTCAATCAGGTAACTTGTCCCAACCAGGAGTCGAACCCAGTCCCGTTCGTTTCACGGTCAGGCAGGTTAACCGTTACTTCACAGCTGTGGGCACCCAGGAGCTAAGGTGGAAGTTATGATGACGATAAAAATCCCACTACCACCCGGATGCGAACCCAGAGTTCATACTACGGCTCCTCTTTTGTAATAACAATAGTAAACCATTCTCTCCCACTTTCAAGCTATATGTTGCTAGTAAAATTCGTGACTTTATTAGTTTTAATGGGGATTCTTAAATAAACTTTCGTGCTACTGTATTATGCTGGAAGTTTGGTCTAGGAGAGCAAGGTATTCGAAACTTAGTTCACAACAGGCGTGGCTTCCCGTAAGTTGATCTCAGTGTATGCATACTAAGGCGAGAGCGCAAAAAAGAAAGGAAAAAAAACAGCAGGTGAAGAAATGTATACCTAAGAATCTTATAAACTATTTGGAAACAGATACGTTGATCAAACAGTGCAGTATTATTATTTAACGTGAATTCGTAAATAATTAGAAATCCTGTTCTATTCGAAGGATCGCTTGTTGATATTACAGCTGGATTCCACGTGAATGCATTCCTCTGCATCCGGATGTTAAAATATGGTTTATATATACAAACATATCTCTTCGCTCTTTAAACTTTTATTTTTTTGTACAAGCAACAGACTTTATGAATCACTTGCCAAATTCATATCATACGAAACAAAAACGATTCGAGAGAGTGCTGTCTACAAGTGCGAAAGTCGGCAGGTTTACTTTTCCACGTCGATTTATGTCAACTTTAAACTTCATTGACACTTATAAGATGTGAGGATCAAATTAATGATAGAATTTAGGCCACAACATTTGCGAATCGGGTTCGGACAATTTATTTTTTCGTAGAAAATTGATACGTCCTTTGTCCTCTGCTTGTTCTATTTAGTTTTAAGCGTGTCCATACCGTACATTAACGACATAACAAGTGAAGACAAATGATGGTAATACTAATAGGCCTAATAGTAGTAATAATAATAATAATAATAATAATAATAATAATAATAATAATAATAATAATAATAATATGAACCTTGAAAATACCAGCAACTAAATTAGTTTTGAGATTTTAATATTTATACAGACATTTCAATTGACTGTTCATTGTTCGATAACCATACATATGTTTAATTTATATATCTTCTCACCATTCGTGAGCTGACACAAGGGACAAAGAGTACTTAACCATAGAAATTTTTACAAGTTCATGAAAACCATTAACAGTAAAAAAAAAAACTGTAAGCGACCACCTGAAGAGGGATGGGTAGTGTTCGTGACCTAAAATCACATTTTTTAATTCTTAAAATGCAGCATTTTCTATATAGGCTATATGAAGACATTATTACAAAAACAACCCTTGTCAAAATTTCTATTTTTCATAACAATAAAAATAAATAGAACAACACATGTCAGCTGTTTCCGTACAACTGGTGTTTATCCTTGTGGCTATTGCACCTGACACGTGTCACTTTTGGAGTCTATAAACATTTGCAATAGTAGCAAACGTGTCCTTAAGTTAATTTCATTAAAATGACTAGGGCTGTTTTCGTAATAGTGCCTTCACACACACACACACACACACACACACACACATATATATATATATATATATATATATATATATATATATTCCAAGTTTTCTGCCCTAGATCAGGTCTCTCCTGTCAAACCCAGTATTTCCACAACGCGATAACAAGCAAGAAATTCCACTTCACACATCATCTCTGTATTCCTCATCTTTCACTGTTGCTATCTCTCGTCAATGGAACTCTCTGCCGCCTGACGTCAAGGGCTGCCGAACATTGCAAGCTTTCAAATCCAAGTTAGAAAATTATCTTATGACGAGTTGCCAAACTAACTTACTATTATGACAAATGTTGTATTGCATGTTTCCAAGTATTCACATTTTTTTAAGTTCTAGTGGTATTTAACTTATTTTATCTTTTTGTTTTCATATTTCCCGATAATGGTATATCTATAATGTGATAACTTGAGCTAATTATAATGATAATTTTCCTTGCTATGTGTACCTAAAAATATTGTGTTCGTTGTATGCTTTGTACTTCACTATTTTATTATTATTATTATTATTATTATTATTATTATTATTATTATTATTATTATTAATTGTCTTATATTTTTATACATTGTATGTCTCATTTATTTTGACCTGCTGTTCACATTTTATTATGCTTTTTCCTTCCTTTGTATACATCATATATGTCTGATTTCTACTTACTTGTTTTTTTACGTTATATTATGATTATCTTATTCAGTTTTGTGTGTAAAATTGTAGTGTACTTTACTTTGTAAATTTGTAGTGTTTTTTGTAACGCAGTTTTACTCCTGGTTGAGTGTTAGAGAAGGTCGTATGGCCTTAACTCTGCCAGGTTAAATAAACCATTATTATTATTATTATTATTATTATTATTATTATTATTATTATTATTTTCCAATCTTTCATATGTTTTGCCTTCCTCATATGATCTAGCCTATATATCTTAACGTCATTTATCATCTGAGATATATATATATATATATATATATATATATATATATATATATATATATATATATGTAATTAAGAGCATTGTTAGGCTTTAAAATTATCTTTCTAGTAGGTTATCCGTCCATTTAAATACAAAGTAAGAGATTTAAATTTCATAAAGTTAATTTTTATACTCTTAGAATCAAGTGTAAAAAGTTAATTAAATCCTTGTAGCGGTGATGACACATGATTGTTTAAATTATGAAAGTCACTCTGACTATGATTCACAGTACCCGGTCCCCTTAAGAGAAAGTGTTATCAAAATTTATATGCTAGATCAAATAAAGTAAACTGATGACCAGTGGAGGCGTGTAGGAGGGGATCGCTTTTTAACACATCTCGAATTAGTTGCTTCAAATAAATCTTGTTAACATAGGAAATAACCCTGACCTCCCAAGGTTTCGGAGGGGAGTTGTACAATCTTGCTCAGGCTGCAAAGTGCCCGTGAAGTTATGTGCTGGCAGAAGTTCAGTAGAAAAAGTGGCGTAAGCCCCACGCCCATTTTACTCTGTCAGCATCGCCAGTAGGTCTACGTTCTTTGAGCTGAAATACTGAGGAAACGTTCATGAAATATAAACAGGACAGTCCTTCTATATATACCAGTGCAAGCAACTTAAAATTCAGAGGTCCCGGGTACGACTCCACCACTGAGACTGAATGTTTTCTTTGGTATTGTGTTCTCTAAACAGATTAAACATTATAGCACCTGTATGGCCAAGAAATTCTTAAGTTTCCATGTCTACAGGGTTGTTTCCGATCTCTGATAACGAATTTGAATGACGTCATGTGCGTCAGGAATCATACCGACAGCTGAATTATTGCGGCGAGAGGTGACAGACCAGTAGTGAGTGATTTCATAATCAGAGTGCACGGTGTATCACAGTAGCAATGCCCAAGAATATCTAACCTTTTTGGGAGGGGTACATAACAACTCTTTCCGATGCCAAGTACAGTTACGTGAAAATCATAGGAGCCTGCAAAACACGTGGTTTCGTTATTTCCAAGAAAGGCATCTTGTGTGTACCTAATAAGACTGGCAAAGCTCGGATGGGATTAATTCCAGAGTGCAAAATGCAAGCAAATCCACCCCTCATCACAAGTCGCCGCACCCCACGAGATGATACAAATTAATTCCATTCGAGCTTTACCAATCTTAATAAGTACACAGAAGATGCCTTTCTTGGAAATAACGAAAAATCGTTTATTGCAGGTTTCTTTAATTTCACTTAACTGTACTTGGCATCGGAAAGAGTTATGTACCCCTCTCAAAAAGACTCGATTTTCTTGGGAATTTCTGCTGTGAGGCGCCGTGCACTCTGACTATGAGATCACTCACTACTGGTCTGTCACCTCGCGCCACAGTTCAGCTGTCGTGGGACTCCTGACGCACATGACGTCATTCAAATTCGTTATCAGAGATCGGAAGCAACCCTGTAATTTTGTTTGCAATTATTTATATTGACAAGCGGTCTAGACTTAATATTGTAGAAGATTACGAAAGTAATTAAGACGATGATGATGACAATGATGATAAGTACGATGTCCAATAATTTTAATCTCTCGCCTTGTCAAAAAAGATGAATGCAAAATTCTTTAAATGCTCCTAAATTACTTGCAGCATAAATACTCAAACATAAAGTGTCTTTAAAACTAATAATAATAATAATAGGCATGAAATGTGTAAAACAGTTTTTTGTGTCTCCTGTAAAATTTATAAAAGTGAACATGTCACCTTTTTATATTTAGCAATTCAATTAATTCGAACTCTGTACATTTTATCACCAAAAATCAGGCCTTTATTCGAAATTAATACATTATAGTCGCGACGCTGTTATTCTCGGCGTGACTCCTCCTCTGCTTACGCTTAGGAAGTGGAGGCTCTATAAAGTGTAGGCAGGTAGTATCGTTCGCCATTTTTGTTCTTTCGTTGCCGAACTTCCAGACGAGGAATCTATTTGCCGCACCGTTAAACATTATCATGTCGTAGCTCCTATGATAATAAATCAAACGCACTGTAATTGAACAAATAATTGAGAGGCAAATAACGTCCTCGTGTGCTTTCTGCGAAAGCCAACGAAAGAGCCAAAATGGCGGGCGATTATATTAAGTATTTATCGAGCCTTAGGAAATGCATAACGTCATCATCAGCGAATCCCAAGACGCACACGTTTAAATGTAGCCGACCTGCAACGTGATTGGCTGCCGGAAATAAGAGCGAAGGTCTCGCGGATAGTTTAGTTGCTAAGGCAATTAAGATCTGTAAGGTCTCGAATTCAATCTTCGATGGTATGGGATTCTTCTTGTCGCCGAAACTTCCAGAACGGCCACGAGGTCCATTCAGTCTTATATCAAATCGAATACCCGGTCTATCTCGTGAATAAAAACAAATGCTGCCCTGTATCTGGAGTATATCGGCATGTGGAATACGTCACCCAGTTTAGAGAATGAAACTACAGTTATGTTAGTTTGAATGTTTTATTTTTGTTTCGGTTACAAATGGACAGTATGGTCTATGATGAGAGAAGTAATTAATGAAGGACTAGCAATTTATTTTCTCTTCATATGAAGCGACATTCAGAAATTAGTCCCAACGCACAGCAACAAATTGTTCACTGTGGTTCACTCAAAGAGTATCGTGAGCGTCTACTGTCGCCTTAATATTGCAGAACTCGCGATTACAAATCAAACATGTGGTGGCAGAGATCTGTAGCTGCTCTAGACGCCGAGATATTACTGAGAGAGGTCGCGCGGTATGGCTAATTTTATAAGCAACTTCGACGTCCTCACCCCCGCAGCGAGAAGCGGTGGCATTATTGGGTGTTGTCACGCAAGTTACATTGATTTATGGCTAAACACCTAATAACATTAGCAATCCTGAAACGATTGTTCATACTCGGTGCGTGGAAAGATGTATTCTACATAAAAATCCTGTAATTTAACTTGGAATCTTCCAGTCCTTAGCGTGTTGCTTTACTAACTGAGCTATCCATCCGCCCATAAGCTTTTTTAAGCACCATAAGCGAAGAGCATGGTCATAGGAAGAAGAATACAGAAGATAAACTTGCGAATTCTAAATGAGGTAGTAGAGCAAGTGGACAGCTTCAAATACTTGTGGTGTACTTTAGGCAGTAACATGAGCTGCTGTCAACAAGTCAAAAGAAGAATAGCAATGGCCAAGGAAGCTTTTAATAGAAAAAAGAAGCATCTTCTGAGGACCTGTGGAAAAAGAACTAAGGACGAGATTAGTGAAATGCTTTCTGTGGGGTGTGGCATTGTATGGGTCAGAAACGTGGACATTACGACGAAGTGAAGAGAAGCGAATAGAAGCATTTGATATGTGGATATGGAGAAGAATGGAACGTGTGAAGTGGACATACAGAATAAGAAATGAAGCTGTGTTGGAAAGAGGGGTGAAGAAAGAATGATGCTGAAACTGGTCAGAAAGAAGAAAAGGAATTTGTTGGGTCACTGGCTGAGAAGAAACTGCCTATTGAAGGATGCACTGGATGGAATGGCGAAGGGGATAAGAGTTCGGGGTAGAAGAAGATATTAGATGATAGATGACATTAAGATATTGTGGTTGTTCCTGCAATAACTCCTGTGATATAGGGTAAACTAGGGTCTGTTGGACAGTCGGGCATGTTGGACACTCTGTACTTTAACGTGTTACCACGCCACTCGTGGGCACCACATTCTGCTAGAAGTCAATGACGGAAGTAGCCCCACTCGTGCCTACTTCCGTCATTGACTTCTAGCTGAATGTGGTGCCCACAAGTGGCGTGGTAACACGTTAAAGTATGGAGTGTCCAACATGCCCGACTGTCCAACAGACCCTAGTTTACCCTATTTATCGACTTTCAGATTTTTGCTCTATTAAATAACTTATATAGTGATACAGCAAATACTAAAATCTCCTATATGTAATTATATTTCTTTCTTTCACAATCCCCTATGTAGGCCTACAGCTGCCGTAGGATGAATTAATGTTTTTTTCCTCTTACTGAAAAATTGTATATTTTACACATAGGAGTTATTGCAGGAACAACGGCGATATATGGATCATGTGAGGAAACAAAGAGGAAGGCAGAAAATAGGAAAGACTGGAGAAAGCTGGGTTTGCAGTGAAATACCTGCCCTTGGACAGAACACTAAATGAATGAAATCCTTTAATTTTTTATTTTTTCAAAAGGAAAAGTTGTTAAAAACTTTCATCACTCCTTAAAATTCTATAGCCCTCAATTGGTTTTGAATCCAATGACAAGAATTTAACACTAGACTTCCGAACACGACTACGCGTAGGCTAGTTTTACACAAAACGTCTTGTTCCATATGCCACCCATGCAGCAATTTTTATGCAATCGTAAAGTGGTGCAAGACGTCACTCAGCATGTTGAGATAGAGTTCTTAATGTAGCTTAGCATGGTGCGTTGCGTGACATTAACATTTTTCGATTAAGATGCAGTTGTTTCTCTTTGCACCTAGTGTGACGTAATCGTAACTTTGTGACAAAAGAACAAGCAAGCCGACTATTATGAAACTTGAACTTGTCTCGTTCCGCTGTAAGTTTCAAATCACGAGATTGTGAGAAGCTGCCACGAAATGAAAAGCGCCTTGAAACACTCAAATGTACAACTGCAGACTGTTGGGGAGACACAGAATATAGTATATAAAAAATGTGAGCTAATTGCAAATCTTCTTAATGATTTTACTCTCAATATCTGTTGTTCTCGGTGTCAAGATCATTATGAATCATGTATTTTATGTTCGAGTTTCGTGGGCACAAACCGAGATGAGGGCCATGGATTTTTAATGACTATAAAAATGTTTACAGTACAAATAATCAAGTTCAACTATCTTTGTGTTAATACGTCATATGTAAGAAATTAAGATATTTTTACAGAAAAGAAAATACGGTACTATTAAAGATTTATAAACCAACAGCTTTAAGTATGAGCGAGTATAGATGCCAATTATAGACAACGAAAAAATTGGACAAAAAACAGCTTCAATTATAGTGAATGTCCCGCAACGTAGCGTTATGGTCAAAAAGGCATCATGCCTGGACTCGAGTTATGAATGCTCATTAATTCAAGTCCTCATGGGGAAAGAATTTTCTCACGAAATTTATACCGGTGTATGGGTCCGGCACCCACCCAACATCGTGGTTAAAATTAGCTATTAACGGCTGGGGGATCATCGTGCTGGCCACACGATACCTCCGTTTTGGTTGGATGATCGTTCACCTCCGCTGAGACATGTTGACGTGAACAGCCGGCTGGTCAATCTTGGCCCTTCATGGACTGTTCGCATCACGTATTGATTTCATTGATGATGATGGTGATGACTAGGGCTAGGAAATTAATGCCCTAAAAACCTACTAAATATGCATGGAAGTTTGCCTTTAAAAACCTTAAAATATGCCAATAACAGTCTCTATTTTTTTATATCACTAATACATAAGAAATAAATAATAATAATGATAATAATAATAATAATAATAATAATAATAATAATAATAATAATAATAATAATAATAATAATAAGCAATAAATGCAATAACATTATAGGTCAAACTAGACGAGATTAAACTTAGGGGAGAGTCGGGTAGTATCGGACATCGGGTAATATCGGACAGTGGGTTTCTTTCATCTACCACACGATGATAGTGCCTGATTGACATGGTTACGTTTCTGTGATGTTGCATAGAGAAACGTAACCATGTCATTCAAGTACTACCATATGGCGGTAGATGAAAGAAACGCACTGTCCGATACTACCCGATGTCCGATACTACCCGACTGTCCCCTACATTTGAAGGGTTCAGAACTATAGCGGGCCAAGCGCCATTTACTAAAACCGTAGAAAACAAGGGTTAAAATGAAGTCATTACCATAATTCAATGGAAACATATAGTAAGTAATATAAAGTATACACATTGAAACTAAATATGTCAATCTTCATTAAACTATGGTATTCACTTAACTTTAACCTTTGCTTTCTCCGTTTTTAATAAGCGGCGCTTGGCCCACTATGGCTCTGAACCCATCATTTATTGTTGAGAGCGGCACACTACTGTGACGTGAGATTCACTAGTTGTGCCGTGAAACTTTCAATACCTTCCTGGTAAAAATAGTTATAATAATTGCACTCAATACCAGTTTTCAAAAATAGAATATGTTGCTTTTATTTTAAAGATCCAAACTATGCATTTTTATACAAGATAAAATTAGCTGTCCACACCTGTGGAGTAACGGTTAGCACGTCTAGCCGCGAAACTAGGTGGCCCAGGTTCGATTCCCGATCGGGGCAAGTTATCTGGTTGAGGTTTTTTCCGGAGTTTTCCCTCAACCCAATATGAGCAAATGCTGGGTAACTTTCCGTGTTGGACCCCGGACTCATTTCACCGGCATTATCACCTTCATCTCATTCAGACGCTAAATAACCTAAGATGTTGATAAAGCGTCGTAAAATAACCTACTAAAAAAAATAAAATTAGCTGTAATGAGCTTAAACACGAAAATATATCACAGTAATATAAATATAATGAAATATTATGCATTTATAAAAAAATGCCAACATATGCAAATATAGGTATGCAACATAAAATTTGGTTTGATAAGCTTAAATGTTGATGATTCGTGAAGATAATTAATCAGCAATTAATTACAGCCAATGGAAAAATATATGGAAATGCATGAACTTCTTGGCCCTAGTGATGACGATGGCAATGATTATAGAAATTCTCCGGAAAGTAAATAAGACAGGACCGGTCGCCTACTACACACAATCCTGTAACGCGAGTTTTTAAGCAAAATTTATCGGCCGCTTCTCGTTCATGTAAAAATTCAACTCATCATTCCGCTTGCAATTCCATTAACTCCACTTTCCATATACGACACATTAGAAAATATAAAATCCTTCACATTACTAAAGCGAATGTTGTATGTTGCACCAATAGCTGATCCTTTCACATTTTGCGTGTTTTACTTAATCAGTCGGATAGAAAATCAAAGATACGTAACTATTGGGTGTCATGTAAATGCAACATGTTTAATTTTCACACATTTTATGCAATTTATTATTTTTTAAATGGCCATTCCTAAAGTAAACCTTTTAACGCTAAGCAAACGTATTAAAATTGACTATTTCATATGGTAGCGTGCGAAAAGTACTTAACACTAGTGCGAAAACTATTTTTATGTCATCCTAGCATTATAAACAGGTTGTTAATACATCGAAAATCGTACGTAATTGGCTTATTATAGCACGTGTGCAGATAAAAGGAATGACATATTTGCTTTGACGTAATACCGAAACGCTTGCTATCTTGCTTACCACTTCTACGCGCGACGTAACAAGAAATGAAATGCAGGACAGAAGGTAACGTATAATTTATTTCCAATCTTTAACAATTTTGTGTCACTTTTGTAATATCACATAAAAGAGTTCTGTGATTCAGAGAAACTATATTAACAAAATAAAGGAACATTTGTAACATAATCTGCAAGGTATTCATTAGTCTTTACTCAATGCCAAGGCCAGGAGCAACTAATCGATACGAACATATGAAGACAATTTGTCAGATATGGATCCCGAATTGATTTTCTTTCACAATTTCTTTCTTACAATTTATAATGCTAAGATGGCATAAAGTGTTGTATGCAACCCGTGGATAATCTCATTATCGTGAAAATTGTCACACTCACTATCATTCATGCGACAAACATTCACTCATGTTATAATCAGCAAGATTATCTAGTTGTTGCATAAATAACTATTAACACTGACTTTTAACTGTTTGCGTCGATTGTCAATTGTTTCCCACCAGATATCACACGGTAGCAATGGCAACCAATCAATAAAGCGGTTTAAACAATTGCAAGCCTACTTTAAAGAATGACTGTTTTTGGTTAAGAAAAGTACACAAATTAAATAAATTGCATGAGCGACTATCTTATTGATAAGTGTATGAAACAACAGCTATCGCCGTCTTCCGGAAACCAAACGCCATTCCTACATGTCCATTCATTAACCCGGCTACAATCTTCTTTAATCATGGCTTCTTGTACACCATCCAAGTCTTCTTTGATCGACTTCTCCTCTTTCTCTTAGTGGGACCCATTCCATTACTTATTTCAAGTAGGCTCTATTCTTTCCTCTGTTATCCTTTTAACATGATCATACCACTTGAGTCTTTTCTCCTCTACTAAAAAAAAAATAATAATCCGAGGCACGACAGCCCATGAAGGACCATGACCAAGCAGCCGGCTGCTGGCCTCACGTCCACATGCCGAAGCAGAGGTGAACGATCATCAAATCAGAATGGAGGTATCGTGTGTTTAGCACGATGATCCCCCCAAACGTTACAGCTGGCTTTCTTAACCGGATTTCGCTACCTATCGTAGCTCCCCAAGTGCATCACGATGCTGGGTGGGCACCGGTCCCATACACTGGCCGAAATTTCATGAAAAAAATGTCTTCCAACACGAGGAATCAAACCTGCGCGCATTCCGTAACGCAAGTCCTAGGCAGGATGCCTTAGACCACGATGCCATGGCGCGGGACTTCACCTTTATTATGTCTATGACATCTGCTTTCTTCTTTATTTCCATGATTTCTTTTGTATGGTAATTTCTTATTCTTTCAATTTTTTATTTTCGAGCTGATCTCCTTAAAACGTCCATTTCTTTTGCTAAAAATCTATTTGAATCGGTCGGAGCTAAAAGGAACTAAGTCAAAATATTAAGTTTTGGGTTATGCAACAATTTGAACAACGGATGTCATGCGCATCGAACGATGGAAGAAGGAACTAAGACTTTTAAATATTCTTTTGTCTTATATAACATAAAAGTATAACATTTTTGTGTTATTAGTGGAATGTTTTTTGCTTCTCCTGAAAAGTTGTCAAAAGTGACTTAGTTCCTTTTAGCTCCGACTGATTCATTTGTTTCCCTTGTAGGAATTTACCAAACTTCTGCGCCGTATGTTAAATGTATCGGTAACTTAATTATAAAAAAAAACAGGGGGTACCGGATTTGAATCGGGGTTCTCTCCATCTGCAGACTTTTTATTAATGCTACGAAGTTTCATTATTTCGATGAAGGGAAATATATAGCAGTGGAGAAGGCGGAGTATTGTCTCTATATCCGCAAGAACGAACAGCTGTCAAAACGATAGCGTTCGACACATTATCCTAATATTATTTTGTTTTGTTCGCAGGATTGCTCCACTCGGCCCGCGGCCTCGTATCGCAAACACGCCTCTCAAGCGCAAAGTATCATGTTTAATATATGTATCGTAAATAACTATTGTTACACATTTTATGCAGTAAAATACTTATTATTATATATAAGTACTTAAATTTGTTTAAATTACTACCGTCAACAGTAGCAGCAATAGCAACAGCAATACTAGCATCTAAGTTCTTTTTGTACCCCCTGTCGTGCGGATTGTGTACCGCGATGGTATTACCTCTGATCTCTATTATGCAAGAAAATACAACACAAGATGATAATTAGACACGTCCTTCGCCGAGAATATAACTCGATGGTACGCACGCTAGCACCGAGACGTGTGATAATTTTGTAGGAATGTTACGTGATTACTCACTCTTCCGTCACGTCGAGAGCAAGGTGTGTTTCTACATTCTGTCCCAGAAACCAACCCTGCCAAGCACTGTTCCCGGGCGTGGAGCATGCCCCATGTCAAGCCCTTGCATAGCAAACACATAGTGTTAACCTACGTGGTACCAGAAAATATCCACTGCGTGATGCTCATTTGGGTTATTTTAACATTTGTTTATTGTCAAATAAACAAATTAAGTTCATCTAACATTATCCATCGTTGTCGCTGAGGAGTTAACGAGTCTAAAGGCTGGTTCACAATAAACCGGAAACGAGAATCGGAACGAAAACGAAAACGGTAAAATTGTTAAAATGTGTATATTTAAATGTGAGCATTCACAATTAACGAAAAGCTTGCCGGAGCCCGGGATCGGGAACGGAGTGCTGGCCAAGTTTCAACTTCGGCGTTCACGTTTCCGATCACAGCCCACTAGATTCATTCTATTGCCATCTAAAAGCTATTTTGTCGTCATATATTTTGTAGCAAGAAGACCGTGACATAACCTATGCATTATCTTGTTCTGTGCTGTGCATCATGGAGCAAGTTTTATTTGATGAGATTCTAATATTGAGTGTTGAGGAAAATCCTCACGTTTACGATAAGCGGGGCGCCTCGTATAAAGATGAGAAATAGCTGCATCTTTGAACACCGATCGTAAGTGAATCACATTTTATTACTGTATTGGTTGTATTACACACTACATATTCATGCTTCAATTCAATAACTACTATTGTGTTCATTTTTGTTCTATTACAAATGTTTCTTCTCTAATTATTTTAAGTCATGGTAGACTTAAAATACGTTGTGATAATAAAGATGCATGGGCATATTTATAGTACCGTACCTAATGAAATGTTTCAGTTGAAATTTCGAAGTAGGTTAACCTGTGTTTATGTTGGCTGCCTTGTACTCATGAAAGAGCACCATTGATCAATTATACACAAATAACATCAGAATGCGTAATATCGACTTTACATATCGTTATTGACATGCATATCGATATGCATAGTCGTCTATGTTCTCGGTTTATTGTGAATCAAAAATTTTCATATTCACGTCCTCTGCTTCTCGTTCCCGGTTTATTGTGAACCAGCCTTAAGTCGGAACCCAAGCGGTCCCGTGTTTGATTCCCGGTCAGGACGAGTTGCCTGGGTGAGGTTTTTTCGGGGTTTCTCCCTCACTCCTATGGATGAATATCAGGTAACTTTATCAGGTGATTGGAACCCCACTCATCTTCGCCACTTCCTTTCCTCCCCCATCATCCTTTCCTCATCATCCCGTTTCTGGTTTTTCAGATCACTCTACCGGCGGCCTCCCGAATTTGCCGAAGCAGGAATGGTATATGGATCCTGTCGGCTGTAGGGACCGGTCGTTAAGGGAGTCATGTGGTTAGGGCGGTGCGCGTAGGGAACCTGTGGCATGCAACTCATTCCATATCGAGAGTCTACTGCGTGTTCAGTTCAAAGTGTGTCATGGCTCGCTGTATAACGTAATGTGGCTAGCCGATGAGCCTAGACAATTCAATCTTCCTACACTTCCTCAGAGGCGTATAACCTATGTGCCAGAGAAGTTGCCTAGCAAGTACGGCGTTCATTCTGAAGAGTACTTACCGATACGTACGGTAACACCGGTAGTGGTAGGAATGTGAACTGCTTGGAAACACGTATTGGGGTGAGTTTTTTTTTTCTTACTGTCGGGATATGGGGAGAGGGTTAAGACGATTACTTACGTATTTGTTGACATTAACTTCGACTGTCAACATGGACACGGAGCATTTGATTTGTGTTGTGGAATGTTGCCTTACGCAAACGATGATAACAAATACCCTGCGTACGACTTGCCCGAGCAAAACACAGTTCGAAAGAGGTTATGGTAACACACAGACCGTACAGACCGCCATCCGTTGCTACGACGTTCAAGTTATACCGTACACGTTCTCAAGTTCAGATTGAACGCCTTGATTAATAGGCAACTTCTCTGACATAAAAGCTGAAACTCGCTTCAAATCGCTGACTCACAACAGTGACGTCATGACACACTTTGAAATGAACACCCAGTAGTCAGCGTGAAACTTACTGAACGACTTCTTCGTCAATGTGTAATGTACAACCCTTGTGTTCACCAGTGACTTGTACCTGCGTGCCTTACGTGCTCTGATCAGCGCATACGGGCTATGAGCACGTTTGCGCTCTCGTTGACATCACTGATCTAGGTATACCCGACAATATCCGAGAACATGACCATGGCTGTCAAATAGGAAGATGATTGTCCCTGCTCTTTGATTGCATCACCTTATGTAAATAGCTCATCAGACGTTTGGCTTTACCGGATAGAGTGCGGGAATTCTTGCAGCGCTGCCAGCTTACGTTCCTTACTGTGCACGCACTCAGCATTTACCGTCGCATTAAGGACTACCAACGGAGAAATCAATAACAACGTATTTAGATTATTAGCTTTTTTTTTTACTAATGGCGTCTTCATCCATATGAAGCCAGTTGTTAATTCCAATTTACCGAAAGAGTCGATGTCCAGGGAGCGCCGTAGGAGGATGGTCTACGCTACACTCGCCATGAGATGAGATAATGATGGAGGTTTATTGGGATGCCATAGGACAGTGATGTCAAAGCAAGCGCATTTTTCTGATCTTGACGTCGTGCGCGGGCAGCAAGCGCTAAGTATGGAAAGAGGAAGGGCTGTGTATATGAATAAGCAACCTGTTGGATTAAGAAAACAGTGGTGTACAAACTTCAAACGGAACGTGAAATTTTATGTCGTTATTTTTATATGGCTTCTTTCTGTTTAATATTATCTATATTGTCTGTAAAACAAAAGTACTAACACTGATTTCTTAATATTGCACTTGCGGTTTAAATCTTAATAACATAATAGAGAGTTAAGAAGGAATATTCACTTAAATTCCATAGTAGTATAATATTATACTGTATTAAGTGGATAAAACACATCATTCATAAAGAAAGTGATATTCCAAAGAAAGAGATTGAGTATGACATGGTAAGTTGGAATTTATATTGATGGTATCTTTAGCCTTACAAAAGTAATCAATAAACTAATCAAAACAATATTACAGTACAAAGCAAAGTTACCTAGGTACTGTATCTGTTTTAAGTGTAACAAAACTCTTATCGCATTATGCTTTTAAGATGATATTTGTGAGCAACTTCTTATCATCAGAATATTAAATTATTTTCTCGAAATCTGCTGAAGCTATAGAGCTGATATTTTTGCAACACATGGGCACGTATCTTTTGCTTATGATGTAACAGTAGTTGCTTTGTTAATTCATTTCCTTACAAACAATTTCCATGCGAATATTTTCAAAATTTTCAATACACTATCTTCAGTAATACGTATATACGGTATATTAGATTTACGAAAACATTCTGTAAGGCTACTAAATAAATAGGCCTATACCTGAAAATTTCACTTTTCTATACGAAAAGTTGAGAAAATATTTATTTTGAATAAAAAAATCAAACTTGTGAAAAACGAGCATTAAAATTGAAACTTACATTCTTATAATGCACTTATACTTCTCAGGCAAATCTAAAAATTAACATATACAGTTTTAATAAGTTATCTTCCCTTTATCTATTGAATCAGTGCTGGCCATCCCTGAATATAGCTCGACCAAGCGGCATATACCACCTCTTTCGTCTGTCTCTTTCCTTTCCGCTGTAAAGCGCTCAGGCTCTCCTGAGCTCTAAAGCGCGCGCTTGCTCCTGTGGGCAGCAATTGACATGCCTGCCATAGGAGAACAAGAGCTCCCGGAAAAAAAAAATTGTGATACCTGAACCACGGGCTTGCTCAACACATGTCATAAATCGGGAGTAAACCGGGCAACGAACCCGAGTCCACAGAATTATGAGTCCAATGCTCAAATCACTGAACCACCGTGGCGACTGTATTAGCATAAACAACAATAATATTAACCATCAACAAAACACGACACTGACACCTGTAGGCCTGCTGTCAAAGCTCAGAACTTAGCCGTAATTCGGTCCAAGAATTTTTCCTTTCACACTTGTTCATTTTTTTTTAAGTTGGTAATTTAACGACGCTATGAGGTTATTTAGCGTCGATGAGATTGATGATAGCGAGATGGTATTTGGCGAGATGTGGCCGAGGATTCGCCACAGATTACCTGACATATACCTTACGGTTGGGGAAAACCTCGGAAAAGACCCAACCAGGTAATCAGCCCAAGCGGGGATCGAACCCGCGCCCGAGCGCAACTTCAGACCGGCAGACAAGCGCCTTAACCTATTGAACCATGCCGGTGGCTTTCACACTTGTTATTCTTAAAGTTTAACAGTGACATTACTAAACTGTAAAAGCGACATTACAAGTTTGGTTAAAATTTCATTACACAGATTGAAATAGTTTTCTAGAATGCATACACACACTGTACTAGTTTTCACACACAGCTACACACATAGCACTGCACATTACATACATACATACATACATACATACATACATACATACATACATACATACATACATACATACATACAGCCGGCCTCGGTAACGTAGTTGGTATAGCGCTGGCCTTCTATGCCCGAGGTTGCGGGTTCGATCCCGGCCCATGTCGATGGTATTTGTGTGTTTAAATGCGACAGGCTCATGTCAGTAGATTTAGTGGCATGTGAAAGAACTCCTGCGAGACAAAATTCCGGCACACCGGCGACACTGATATAACCTCTGCAGTTGCGAGAGTCGTTAAATAAACCATAATTTATTTATTTTACATACATACATATACATACATATATACATTTATTTATTTATTTATTTATTTATTTATTTATTTATTTATTTATTTATTTTACTAATAATTGTAACATAAAATAAATAATATAAACAGAAAAACTTTAGCTCGCCCTTGAAATAGTAGAACTTGCTCAGGGGCGGATGCCTGAATTGAAATTAAGAAGTATATAACACAATAAGTCTTATACATACATACATACAAACATACATACATACATACATAGATACATACATACATACATACATACATACATACATACATACATACATACATACATACATACATTTATATAAACAACCCTGCTAGTAGTTCGTCGATCTTCAGGATGATGATAATAATAGTAATAATAATAATAATAATAATAATAATAATAATAATAAATTCATATATATATATATATATATATATATATTGTACAATACATACATTCATTGATACACATCAATACACAAATATATGAGTATACTGATTTACTTATTCCTTCGTAGAAAGAGATTAAATCGTTACAATAAACAACATTGGATCTCTTCATCAGTTCCATGTTTAGAGGATTTTATGTCTACCCAAGTAACAGGACTTTAGGATGCGGCCGGCCGTGAAAGCCTACATTCCAAGATTAACAGGACTTTGTTATTTGCACTGTAATAGAAACTCGGAATTGTGTTTTATGTTTCGGACAAGATCACCTGAGCATATATTTTTAATTTTATTTCACATAAAAACACATATTTTCAAATATTCACATAAAACATATAAAATTAAGTTTTCATCAAATAATATTCGATAAAACCTCCATTTCATATTAATCCTTTCCCGAATGTTCAGTGCAGTTGCTTAGACGTGACAGCTGGCAACTGTTTCTCGTAATTGTCTATCTGTGAACCTGTGGAACTGCAGTCTGCTCTCTCACCACAATCGATAAGAGCTGTCACCACTAAAAAACTGTACTCTAACACACATAAACATTGACGTATCATTTAGGAGTGCGTTGTAAGTTATCATAACGCTGATTCAGGAAGCAATTATAGTTTCATAAACATCAGCTGCCTCAGTTTTCGTTTCCAATCATAAATATATCTCTAGGGAGTGCATGTTGTTTCTCAATGGTCAGGTCGCTCATTTTACCAGTACAAGGCAATGTTCCGCGACAATCGTCAGTTATTTGTGATGGACAATATGAGGATAAATCTCATTGTTTACTGTAAATCTTCAGCAGTTGGAGAGAGAGCATAATTTATACGAATGAGTATTTCATGTTTTTATTCTCACATAAAATAATTGAAACATAATTAAATATTTTGTCCTTTTGTCACATATTTTCCCGATTTTTAGCACATAAAAATAATATTTTCCCAATTTCTGGCCTCTAAAAATCCGATCTCTAGTTATGAGATATGCATGAAGCAGGATTATCGTTTTACATAACACGAAACAGTGAGTAATTTCTGTAAGAAAGAGATAAATTTACACTTTAGTGCCAAAAATTGAACCAGGTTTCGCTTAGTTCGTAGCCATATACTGTAGTTTTTGTATAATAGCAACGACTGGTCTGCCGCCGACAATACAATAGCGCGTCTAGTAGTTTCCAAAAACGAGACTTTTTAGCCATGTGATCTACTGGAAACAAGATCACTGCACACGACAATATTACATAGAAGTCGTATGCAAAGGAAATAAACAGAATTCTTACATATTTGTATTGGTTTATTTTATTTTATTTATCTTTATCATCTTTTCATTCTTCTATTCGTTTCTTTCACCGATAGCAATACTTTTACCTTTTACTGTCTCGTAAATCGGCCAATACGGCAAACTGATGCCTTTTTCACATACATTTCCCATCGTTTTCAAAACTATTATTGACTTTTTATCTTCTATTGAAGATAAAGCAAGACGGCAAGTTTTATGTCGAATGGATGCCAACAAGCACCCATGCTCAGACATTATGTCATTTATTGTCGTGATCTTCTGGCCATGATTTTCCCGTCATGGAAATATTGTATCGTCTACCCACGTTTCGTCGAGGTAATAGAAGGGAGCTGAAATAAACTCTTACATCTTCACGGAAATGGCCACAAGTGAAATGCATTACACTGCTATCTCATGTCTTGAGTGGGTGGGTTCGGTTCATTACACATAGCAGGAAACACAGGGACCTTGGAAGACGATCCCTTTCCTCAGATATATCGCAGCGGTAATACAGATGTAGATACAGCCGTCTTAGTTGTTGATTCCGGATCATTTCTTTCGCGTTTATTTAGTGCAATCCATGGCGCTTGATCGATCAACACCTCAAACAAAGTAGCTGTGAAAATTTGTGAACTTTTGAAATACCTCTAAATTATTGGAATGCCCGGATCTACAAAGAAAGAGACCGTTCGGTCTTCAGCAGATAATTCCTGAGTAAAGGAATGGTGAAACGCAATAAATCTATTCGACTATGCGGTGCTTGCCTTCGGGTCTCACCTCCCAGTGCCTTCTAACGCATGTGTTAACCCGGCGGCCGCTGGGGGTTTCGGGTTATGAGAATGCCTCAAAATGCTGGCAATAACAATAACAATTATAATAGATATAAAGTCAATCGTTAATTTTTGGAGCAAAACTTCACTTCTTGGACAATAATGGTACCCATATTGTTTGGTGCTGCCTTGCTTTCCTCCCTATTTCGACAATACCGTACTATATAGCATCTCTGTCGCTATGCCTCAGGTGGAGTGTATCTACAGACCGATTACATAGCGTGCAAATTAATCCGAACACGACATATTTTTACATTTTCTGTCATTGTTGGCCTCACAGCTGCTCATACCGCTTTAATTGACATCTGTAGTACGTGTAATTCCATTGTTAAAGGTCTGTCATTTTTTTTTTTATAATATGTGACATTTTGCCTGTCGTTTTGTACTTATAAGCATTTCAGTTGTGTTGAAGACTTAATACTGCAATCCTGTGTACATTCTGTCATCTTCACAAATGGATACAACTCCACGAAAACGGTCTAAAATTATAACATTAGCAGAGCATTCTTCTATGACACAGAGGCAAATTGCTGCAGAATGTCACATCGGTTTGGCTACTGTTAATTCGATCATAAAACGATACAGGGAGACTGGATCCATCACACCCCAGAAAAAAGGAAACTGTGGCCGGAAAAGGAAGACTTCACCTGCAGATGATCGTTTAATTGTCAGGGAAAGTAAATTAAATCCTAGACTAACTGCTGTCGACTTAACCCGCGAGTTAATGGCTACCACTGGGGCGAATATTCACATCACAACAGTGCGGCGTAGGCTTTTGGAAGCTGGACGAAGGGCTCGTAAGCCTATTAAGAAGCAACTAATCCCTGTTATGTGCAAAAAACGCTTAATGTGGGCAAAATTACATCAACACTGGACAGTGAATGACTGGAAGAATGTACTTTTTTCCGATGAGTCTCATTTCGAGGTCCACGGCCACCGTGTTTCTTACGTGCGGAAAGGATCCGAAAAAGTAACAGCAGCTCATCTCCAACAAGCACCCAAATACCCCCCTAAAGTAATGTTTTGGGATTGTTTTACACATGAAGGGCCTGGAGAATTAATACCTATCAAGGGAATGATGAATTCTGACAAATATATTCACTTATTGGAAACCAGAATCGTACCCCAGCTGCAAAAATCATTTCCGGATGGCAGAGGTGTGTTCCAACAAGACCTGGCACCATGCCATACGTCTCGAAAAACTACAGAATTCTTCAACAAGAAGAATATTCAGGTACTCCCCTGGCCAGGCAACTCACCCGACATCAACCCCATTGAGAAGTTGTGGTCGATTTGCAAAAGAAGAATGCAAAAAATGGATTGTTCTACAAAGGAGAAGATGATTTCTGCCCTCATTGGTGTATGGTTTCGCGATGAAGAAATGAAGAATATTTGTGGGAAATTAGTGGAATCCATGCCAAATCGTCTCAGAGCTGTTATTAGGAACAAGGGAGGCCACATAGATTACTGAGGTATGTCTTAGATCCTTTTTTTATCCCGTTTGAGTGTTTTTGCATAAGTAATTACGTTGTTCGGATTAATTTGCACGCTACTGTATTTAGTCCTGACAGTTCAGCGACGCGAAAGAGAGGAAGTAATAGGAGTAGTGAGGAGAGCTCCGGAGAAGAGATAAGGGTGAGCGGTCGATACTGTACTGGAAACATACCGCTCTACCGCATGCGTGATATCCGATCGCTCCAAAGGCATGAGTGAATAACCCAAACACCCCTTGGCGTAACTAAATGGACTCGCCTGACCAAGGCGCACATCTCCGGCGACTGTCAGGACTAAATATTCGTACTGTACATATATACTATAGTCGCGTCACTTATTTCCGACGTGACTCCTCCTCTTTGCTTACGTCCTAGGAAGTATAGGCTCTATAAAGACTAGGTCGGTACAATCGTTCGCCATTTTAGTTCTTTCGTTGCCGGTTGCGGTTAGCACACGACGTTATTTGCTGCACCGTTAAACATTATCACGTTGTGGTTCCTATGATAATCAATCGCACTGTAATTTTTAGGATTCATAGATAAAATGTAATGTCTAAGGAAAGAAAGATTAAAATGGAACCTTCTATTTCTCAAATAATGTGAAAATTCTGGCAAAATATTAATAGGAGAAAAAATAACTAATATTACAAATTTTATATGTATTAAAGTTACATAAAAAGTATAATCCATTTCGATAAAAACAAACTCATTTTCATCAAAAATGTCCAATAGAATCCTGACTCTCTCAGCCCACTATATTGTAAACACTGAAAACAGCGCCAGGATTTCTATAATAAGCAACCGTCCGTCCTTTCTCCTTTAACAGACAAAAACTGGGACTTCAGTTCTCCGCGAAGCAAAATCGCTCCTGTTTAACTCGCCGTAACTCGCAAACCAGTAGAGATTTTGAGTAGCAGCCATTTTTAAAAGTAATTTTCATTCTTTTTAAACATTTCTCTCGCTTTGACCTCCCATCTAACGTGAAAAAAAAAGTTTATCGCTTATAAACTTTTGAGGGTGTCAATGTCTATTTTGAATGGTCACTTCGAAGTTAGTATTGTTTTCCTCACTATCCAGAAAAGATTTTGATTCTGAATTTTTTCCTAAGCTTTCCTTAGACATTTATCTATGAATCCTAAACATTACAGCGCGATTGATTGACTCTCATAGGAGCTGCGACGTGATAATGTTTAACGGTGCGGTAGAGACAGTTTTCGTCTGCTCGTTGCGTTTGGCAACGAAAGAACCAAAACGGCGCACGATTAAACTCATTATTTATACAGCCTTAGAAAGTTCATAACGTCATCAACAGAGAATGACAAGGTTCAAACGTTTAAATGTAGCCGACCTGCAACGTGATTGGTTGCCGGAAATAAGAACGACACAACTATATATCAGGAACTCTAGGATGGGGAAATCTGCGACCTTTCAGTTCACTGCCATAATCTTTTTCTCTTACCTTACAATCATTACAATTGACATAACAATGGAGCCATTCAAATAATTTATATTTCAATACCTATTTTTACATAATATATTATACCAAAGATATCGGATTGGTCTATTAATTAAAATGAATATGAGGGAGATGAGTTATGATGGTAGAGACTGGATTAATCTTGTTCAGGAATGGACCGATGGCGGGCTTATGTGAGGGCAACAATGAAACTCTGGGTTCTCTAAAAGTCATAAGTAAGTAAGTAAGTTTGTTGGTTGATGTAGCCATCAAGGTGAATATAGCTTTCATCTGAAAACCGTATCTTGCATATGGATCCTGATATTGTTCTTTAACGTGAAGCAAACTCGGTCCAATCTCATATCCTACTCAGTATGACCGGAAATAATGTTTCACGATAAATACCTTCTCTTCTGTTGTGAGAACCACAAATTCAGAAATTAACGCAAAACTGAATTCACAATATGTCAAAGTATTGTAATTGTACAATAAATAAATGCTTCGTTGCTAGGGAAACGTGGACAGCAGATCAGCAATAATTTCAGTGTCATTTGTTTTGCCGCATACCGTATTTGGTTGTATATCGCGATCTTAGAGGCTGGGTGAAAGAACTTTTGCAGCCATCGTACATTGGGACACTATAAATACACGGTCGTTTCTTTAATCAGGCTCACCCAATTGGGGTCAATAAGATGAAAGTTGCCACTACCATTATTTCTCCACTCATGCTTCATCTGCTCTGTATAAAAGGGTTCTTTCTTTTAGTTAAGCCATCCTTCCTCGAACCATGCTGTCAAGTACGTTACTTCTGAACAGGTTTCCTTGAATACATCATAATGTGTAGACTAGAAGATTGAACTTGTTACATATGACAATGCATTGCTACAAAATATAAACCTGAAGGCTATTACAGGTTCTATAGCAATTTTCAAACATCATTTGTATAGCCAGATATAATGTTTTATTTCAGTGGTTTGAAAATTGTTGTTACGGATTTCTGCATGATGTTTTATTGTTTTGTAATTGTTAATTCAATTTAATCTTGCTCAGCATTTAAGTCAGGTTAAGGTATTCATTTTATTAATTTTCTTTTTTTTTTTACAGCTGTTGTTCATTATTCTTTGTCTTTTCTGCAACTTCTCCTTGTAGAAGGAGAAAAAAAGAAAATAAAAGCAATGTTATACATTATTCTGTAATTTTGCTTAAATGTATATTTTCCTACCAATTTATTTTGTTATTTTATTTAATTTATAGCATAAATTAAAATGTTGCATCCTATAGGATACTTCGTCAAAGGTTAAAGATAGTACTTAATAAAAGTTTAAGGTACACATCGTCTCTTGAGAGAAAAATTTGCAGTTTTGAAATTTCAAAACTTCTTTTTTCCCTGATTACTTGACACATAATTAAGAATTTTCACTCAAAATAAACCCCTCAAATATTTTTGGGAGGACAGGAGGACAATTTTTTAAAGCGAAAACTAAAATTTGTTTGTTTTAATCCTTGGTCCACAGTTGTTATGTTAGGACAAAAATTTTTTCACTGTCTTATTCCTAAAATAAGACAGACTAGGCTGTGAAAATGGTTTTTCCCTACCTTATCCCATTAAGGAAAATTGTAATTTTATTTTTTTGAAAATTTCAAACAAAAATAAAAATATAAGATATTGAACTTTTAAATTAACTTTCTTAAGTAGGATACTGTTTATAGTGTGGCACTTAGCTACGTTAATCAGCTTCATTTATTGTGCAATAACGATGAAAATATCTAAGAGTATTTTGTGTTAACATTAGTGTTGTATGAAAATTCGTAAAATCAAACACTCAGCTTTCTGATTGTATGAAAAATAGTACAGTTAAACTGTACCGCCAAATTAGAATTGTTATTACACGAAAAAAATACAAAATTCACAGAATGTGACTGATTGACACTTGCAAACTGCACACACGGTTTAAAGACAGGGTGCTTCCGGTCAATAAAAACTTAGCTAATTAATTAACCAAACATTAATTAACATATTTTTGAAAACTAGAAAGTACAAGCATTCAGATGATATAAAAATAAAAAATAAATATTTTAAGGAAAATTAAAAATTAAGGATAGATACCTTAAAGAAAGGTACCATTAGTAAGAATTCAATCGCTGTTATGATAACAGAAATATCAGAAGAAAATTGGCATTTATGTAATAAAACTTCTGACAACATCTTGTGCTAGAAATGGTTATATGAGTAACGAACAATGCGAAAATGAGTTCGACAACATAACGGCCACTTTGCATAACAAATTCTCTTTGTATGCAAAACACGCTTTGATAGGTCCTTGTCACATTTTACACGTTTCAGTGATGTAAGGTCATAGACTATAATTGCTACAAACAACTAGGTATTAACTCGTACATAGTTCAAACATGCGCACGTTGATGTATGTAATTATCGCTTAATGACACATCAAACAGCGCAAGTTTGTCATTTTCAGTGATATAGTGGTTGTCATCATTGTCATTACACGCCAAGTTCGCAGATTCAGACTCGGCTTAAGACGATAACAATATTTCCTCAACATGGATTCGGAATAATGAATAAAGGCTGGTTCACAATAAACCGGGAACGGAAACGACAACAAGAACGGAAATAATGTTAAAATAAATGTATTTAAATGTGAGCGTTCACAATAGTTAATTGTGAATGGTCACATTTAAATTAATTTATTTTAATAATATTTCTGTTCTCGTTCTCGTTTCCGTTACCGATTTATTGTCGATCAGCATTAACTATGCTCTCGTATGAGACGATGCGAGGAAAAATGTATAATCTATTTCGCGTTCATCTCAAAATTAAATACAACTGGTTATCATTTTCACCTGTCGTTCTATAACGGGCAATAAAGTCAGTCTTGTATTTTTATTTTAGTAGGTTATTTTACGACGCTTTATCAACAGCTTAGGTTATTTAGCGTCTGAATGAGATGAAGGTGATAATGCCGGTGAAATTAGTCCGGGGTCCAACACCGAAAGTTACCCAGCATTTGCTCATATTGGGTTGAGGGAAAACCCCGGAAAAAACCTCAACCAGGTAACTTACCCCGACCGGGAATCGAACTCGGGCCACCTGGTTTCGCGGCCAGAAGCGCTAACCGTTACTCCACAGGTGTGGACGTCAGTCTTGTAAGTACCTCTATCTTAGAAATAAAGGCGATTTTTGCTACGTTAGCGAAGATCGTAATAGAGAGTTTTCGCTTTCTCTTGGTCCGCTAAACGGTTAACGCTGTGTTAACGTCATTGATGAAAGAGCCAATCATTCACCTAACGTCACTTCAATAGCGGACCTGCTATCTCTAGGCGATTAACGTGTTCGTGAACAAAGTTTACCGTAGGTCTAATTCGGTGTTAAAACATGACATCTCTTCTGAGATTTACCACTGTGGATAATATTCATCTACTTATAACAGTTAAAGATGGATAAATTAATCAGGCCGAAGTAAGCTCAGGAAAGAACTTTTCGTTGAGATTTCAACAGACAACAGGTTGAGATGTGAGTACTGCGCTAAGTGAGTACTCCGCTAAGTGAAAAAACTCATTTGTTTAAATCGCTGTAACTCGAAAACAAGTAAAGATTTTGAGTAGCGACAACTTTTAAAAGTAATTTCCATTCTTCCTCAATATTTCTTTCGCTTTGACCCCCATCTAACATGAAAAATAAAAAAGTTTGCCGCTTACCAACTTTTGAAGGTATAAATATCTATTCTAAACAGATCACAACCGAAGTTAGTATGTTTTTCTCACTTTTCAAAAAAGATTTTCATTTGAATTTTTTCTGTGCTTTTCTTAGACCAGACCAGCAGAACTGTAGCTCTTCAGAGCGACTGCCTTCGTGCCCCTTCTACCCCACCCTCCTTTTCTACCAGTGTAGTCATAGCGTTCTAGTTGCACCCGGATAAATCAAAATTCATCCTCGCGTCGGCAGGTACACAAGACGCATATTGCAGTATGAAAAGAACTGGAACGTGGAAATATCTAAACCCGTGAACAAATTCTACATCCAAAAGAAATGGGAATACGATTATTTTGTAGTTGAAGAAGAAGAAATAATTGCTTGTTTACCCCCATCCTATTTATTTCTACTCATTTCAACATTAAACCTCATTTCAACAAAGCCCATATTAAGAATTATGGAATAGACAAATTTTGGGTAAGTTCATTACTACGAACTGTATATATTGATTACTTATTTATGCTCGACCATGCCGGAATGTAGTAATTATACACCTGGTAGCATTCCTTTAATGCATGTCATTAAAGTACACCTACTTATTAAAGTACAGGTGTTCAGCCAATGACAAGTCAGCTTACAGGTGTTCAGCCAATGACAAGTCGCTTTGTACCGTTATAAAACGCCAGTATCGATTATTCTCGGATATGCAATCGAAAGAGAATTAGCGAAAAGTCACGGAGGCTGGAAATCCAATACTGTCGCAGAAGGTTATGTTCTGTTCCTATAATAATTAGCGTTAATTGTAAATAATATTCAAATAAATTCAATTTGTCATCTCGTTTTTCAATGTCGAATTCAATAATCAAGGTTATATCAAGTTTAACGGGATTACATCAAGGTCAATGACATTATTGTTCCTCGGAAAAAATCAATACTTTCGCGTCTGCGCACATCTCACAATTCACGACCTAGAACAAGGTCACTTCCGATCTTGTCAGATACAAATAAAATGTATACATCTGAATAATTTCAAGTTAGAAATATGGTCGAGCATAAAAATTCGTATGAAACTCGCCTATAATGGTAATTAAGAAGCGAGTATGGATGTTTGTGAAACGAGCGCAAGCGAGTTTCATAAACATCGATACTCGCTTCTTAATTACTATCATTATAGGCTCGTTGCATAATGTACTATTATATACTGTTAAATTAAACACATCACTCATTGTGTTCATTTTGTATTGAAATGAATAGTGACATTAAGATTAACTTTCAAGGTTCGTTACTTAAATGCTACAAATTTATATTTCCGTAGGTGATGATAGGAGGAAAGTTTTGGAAAATCTAAAGCAGGCTAGGTGCAAAGAAATCTCAAAGAGACTACCGACAGAAAATCTAGCATAATCGTAAACCTTGAAACGACGTAACGCATTATATATATGACTTTATTACAACTATTGCCGGCACTGATTGACCTTCCACACGCAAAGAATGTCAACAACTGTACACAGAAGTCGATCATCCCCAATAGAAGTGGAGTGAGGCTGTCGTCGTATATTCCCCACTTACGGCTTCTGCAGGCCTGCCTTAGACATTGAGCTATTATTAATGATCGTTTAATATAGATTTCACTGTATTCGCATAAAACTTTCCCCACAAACGTATTGTTCACCGAATATCTTGAAGATTCGATTGAAAATCAAACCCCGATTTTTTAATAGGGAGTTGTCAATTAAATTAGTTACAATCTGGCCTGCTTGGAATAATCGTGGCTATTTCACAATCTGCCCACTGAGTTAACACGGTTATCGCTAATATGTATGCATCAGCGTTAGAAAATTCTTAACTAGTATGTAACAGAATACGGCAAGCTATAAATAAACTTGAAAATCTCGTGTAAAAGAATGGAAATGACCCGATGAAAAATGCAACCATGACCTCACGATAACGTCACTTGTGAATCAGCAAGTGTAGTTTCCTGGAAAACAAGTCCGAGTATCACTTAATACAATTCATTCTTAAGTGCACTTAGCATTAATTTATTTGCAACAGCGTCTCCATTAAGGAAAGTGATTTACAGCTTGCAGTCGGACGGATGTGGTTCTCGTGCCGGACTGTTGCCAACAGGTGAACCACTAGTTCTTAATTCTTCTCTTCAAACAAACTCTTGTAAACAAAGTTCTTCGCTACATTTCTACCAGCTAGCAAGGCCTTTGTGCTTTAGACAGACCCGACTTCGAACACCGCAGGCTTTTAATTTCCTTTGCTCTAGTCAGAATACATTAAAAAATCGCTCCATTTTTCTCTACATTCCCTCTAGAACAGAGGCGTCAGAAGTTTTATATATTTTTAAGGCCAGTAACTGCAGGAATGATTTGTCCGGGCCACATGAGACGTTCAGAGCAGAAGTGGTGTAAGTCAAAAATGGGTAATGAGGGTTGAAGTAAACATTCTGTAAAATACAGCGCAAAGTAGCAATTAATATTCAATTTATTTAAACTATTAATAGTCAATGAATAGCACGAAGGACATATTAATTGATACTTTGCGCTGTATTTTACAGAATTTTTACTTTAAACCTCATTACCCAATTTTGACTTACACCACTTCTACTCGGAACGGCTCATAAATTAAAGATAATTTCCTTTATACACAAATAAATTCAAACATACAATAATTATTTTCATAAATAATTGATTAAATGGCGATCTTACTCGTGTTAATTGTGTAAGCATGTGCGGCTTACAGCTCTTTCGGTGCTTCTTCACACCATCCTCAGAGCCTACTAGATCTCGGCGTCATCTCGAACTTCGCTGCCTGTTGTGTGGGTGCGTTCGATTGTTGAAAAGTGTTGAAATGTGGTGTCAAATAGTGTGTGTGTGTGATTATTGATCTGTGATTATTTTCAGTAAATATTTCACAGGAAAAGCTATTATTATGCATTTCATTTTACTTCTGATACTAGTTAAATTTGCAAATGTTGGTAGAAAAGCGCATGCATTATTACCTAATGAGAAGTCTGGAAATGGCTTTTTGATTGAATTTTTCACATCTGGTTTCTGTTCAGAGGAGCAAGGCGTCTTGAAGATGTTCGTCACTCATGCTCGATCTAAATTTTAATTTTTAAATTTTCATTTTTGAAATGTTGGTTCACACACATACATACACAAACATATATACATATATATAACTTATATATGCAAATATATATGTGAAATATACATATATTATATATGTCGATGAAACCATGGAGATTATACGCCGGGTTTGGTTCCTCAAAGTGGATATTTTTCATCTGGTATTAATTTATAGAATTTTGTCGGTTTCTAAGATCAAATACTCCTTTCGCTACATCATCAGTCCATCACACTGCAAATATAGCATTTCTAATAATTGCAGTTGTTCCGGTGTACATCACAGACGAATGGGGACAAAACAAAGAAATTTCAGAATCAATTTTCACAAAATCCACAAATCTTTTTATGTATTGTTCCTCAGTGCCCCTAATAACTTGCAAAATTTCCTCAATTTTCAAATAAATTTGTCTCTTGAAGAACTTTAAATTTAAGTGAAATGATTTCACTGCAGTGGATGCATAATTGATTCGTTTCGCTTTGCCTTGTAATACGGTGTTCAAATCATTCAAATGTAATGATAAATCAACAAGAATCCTAATCAGGATAGCCAACGAGATCATTAACATCACACAGGCGAACGTTTTCTTCAATAATTAATTCATTCATTCAGTGTTCTGCCCAAGGATAGATCTTTCAATGCAAATCCATATTTATCCAATATTTCCTATTTTCTACCCTTCTCTTAGTCTCCGTTTATGATGCATATAGCTATTATCTTAAT
Source organism: Periplaneta americana (assembly GCF_040183065.1). Taxonomy (NCBI): domain Eukaryota; kingdom Metazoa; phylum Arthropoda; class Insecta; order Blattodea; family Blattidae; genus Periplaneta; species Periplaneta americana. Next base: position 139,581,103 of record NC_091123.1, on the reverse strand, counting down.
GTCGATACTGATAAGTGGCGTGATTCTCTGGTCATGTGGTCAGCATGATCACAGTTAATGACAGGAAAGAACAAGCACAAAATAAGAGATATATACTGAGTATTATGGATAGATAATAAACTCCCGGTTACCTCACGGTAAACGAACCTGGGTCCACTGTATTCGTAGCCAGATACTCTAGCACTAGAGCCACAGCGGGAGGGGGGAGAAGAAACATTAACATAAATTCTGTCTTAACTCGCTTTCAGTAGCTATACTTCCCTTGTATCAAGAGCAACAAATGTTTTTGGCTGAAGTACTTTGCTCCATACTGCGATAGCATTTCCATTAATGCAGCATACTGAAATATTTTGAGATCGTAGCTGTAGGGCGAGATCTGGCAAGGATCATCCTTCCCACTAGTCGTTGATAAAAGCTTCAATAATAACCTCGCCGATAATAAGCGATAAGAACTCTGCAAACGCCAATGACCTTGTTTTAATTCGCCATTAAGCCTCCACTCCACTTCCGCTATGGTGTGGTGTGAAATTCTTGCCAACAGAAGAAATCGCGTCTCGTCGCCTTCTCCACGCAGCCAGCCTCCTTTATCACCATCGCCAGATATGAAAATCTTAGAAAAGGAACAAAACGATGTAGTCCAAAATTTTACTAGTAACAGCATGATGAGTGACCACCTTCGAACAACTAAATAAACTTAACTTCCATTTAAGCCAGAGATATAAATAGGTCAAAATGTTTATTTATACCAAACGTGCACAATATCTTATTACTAAAAATACACATTTAAAAAAATCCCGATTACAAGCTAATACTATTTATTTTACACATGTTATAAATATATAACCCAATTCCAAGTAAGATCATGATAAATAATACTTTAATTGAAAGTGTTAATTCATTTAACTATTTAGGTTATAACCTCTCTTACATCACTGATGAAGATATGTCAAACAAAATATCTAAATTTATAAAAATTACTGGCGTAATTAACACCGTCTTCAAATCCTCCCATGTTCAGAAACATACAAGGCTAAAGGTATATAAAACACTAGCTCGACCGGTCCTCACTTACGGTAGCGAGGCATGGACAATCAGAAAAGCTGATGAGCAAAGGCTGACGACAGCTGAAATGAGGTTCATGAGACGAACAGCGGGATGCTCTTTGCTGGAACACCGTAAAAATGTGGACATATTGCAGGAACTCAAAATGGATCCTATAGTTAATTTTGTTCAACAATATCGCCTTCAGTGGAAAAAACATGTCGAAAGGATGGATCGCACTAGATGGCCTAAACAGATTCTTACTTATGTACCAAGAGGAAAGAGGAAATTGGGAAGACCACGAAAGCGCTGGCATGAGACCGTAACAGAACCTGTAGGGTCTAATACGTGACGGATATGATGATGATAAATATATAAGTAATGCCATTAATTTCAGGGAGTTCAATTGAGACAGGGAAATCAAAAACTCCCTAAGTCCAATAAACCAAATTTTACAGGAGAGAGAAAAAAAAACTGATTATTTCTGTTACTAACTTTAAATATTATACATTTATCTATTAATATTGTGTAAAATTACATTCTCTATCAATTAAATACTTCAAAACGTAAATTTGTACATTATCTTACGCTACAATTTGAAATAAACACTGCTGGAGTTAGTCATTTCTGACTTCCAAGTGTATGAATTAAGAAAAGTGAATAAATATGAGCCATGTGAAGAAAAGAAGATAAGTATATCATAATTCCCTTATGAAACAATGGAATGTACGAAAAATGTAAGTTTATTATTAAGATTAACATTGCTACATTTTTTTTTAATTTCAAATATATGAAACAGAAAATCACAAATTACCATAAAGCACATAAAAGTGGACAAATAAAACCACAAACAATATTAAAATGTTAACACAGTCTCATTCATGTCACAGATTCTGTTTTTTTCTCTCACTCTCATGTTCTTCCTGTTCATCTAGATTCTAGATTATTACTATCCGCAAACAGAGTTTGGTAATACATCCTACTTTCCACAGAAATAAACTGCATTAAATTTTGCAAGTCCTTTTGCTTTCTTCTTTCAATGGCAATGCTGAATTATTGTACTTTAGTTGACTGGGGAATGATGCATCTCCATTGGGTTTTTGGAAGCTAAACGACTCGATATTGTGCCTTTAATAGTATTACTTACATAGATTTCATAGATTTTTGTGACATTCTGAATACAGTATCGTAACACTGTACTCAGCTGGTTGAGCGATAGTGTTGCCACCTACCGGGAAATTAAGCTTGGAATGCAAAAACTCTCTTATTCCATGGAGTATAAGTAGAGTTCTGACTTCCACGAGTTTTAAAACAGCCCCCAGAATGTAGATGAATGTCGATATTAGCGTATTCTTGCCTTCCACGCATGCGGAACAAACTAAAAAAGCATCATCCAGCCCATAACTCAATTTTGTCAAAAATTGGAGTTAGTGGGTTTTTGATCTCCCTGTCTCAATTAGAAGCACTTGAAATGTGAAAATGACGAAGAATGGAGCGTGTGAAATGGACAGAGTGAGAAACGAAGCTGTGTTAGGAAGAGTGGGTGAAGAAAGAACAATGCTGAAACTGATCAGGAGGGGAAAAAAAAAAAGAAATTGGTTGGGTCATTTGCTGAGGAAAAACTGCATACTGAAGGATGCATTGGAAGGAATGGTGAACGGGAGAAGAGTTCGGGGCAGAAGATATCAAATAATAGACGACATTAAGATATATGGATAATATGCGGAGACTAAGAGTAAGGTAAAAAATAGGGAAGACTGGATAATGCTGGGTTTGCAGTGAAAGACCTGCCCTTGAGCAGAACACTATAAATGAATTCTTTGGGATATTTTAAACCAAAAAGTTTAATACATTTTTTTTTTTTTTTTTCGTTTTTGCTTCCTTATCGAGATAAAAATTGTTTTATATGAAACATTTCATAGCGTGTTTTGGGAAAGCCATTGATTGAATTCCCAATATGCTCAGTAAATTTAAGAGAACAGTGTATTACGATAATAAACGATTGAAAGAATTTTAGTTTTGTCCTTTATATGTGCAGAAATTTGATCCGGACAAATATAACATTTTAAAATTCCTTTGCATAAGAAAAAGTTGCATTTGTTCCGATAAAATGTCTGCACATTTGAAGTACAAAATTAAAATCGACCAACCCTGTACATAATCAGCACGACTCTTCTGCTAGCTTGTTGTAGTTTTTGTCAGAGATGTCTTGTCAGTGAAAATTATGACCGTTCCTCACAAAAACATTACATAATGGAAGCAAATTTCATTTCTCATTACGGATCACTATAAAACTGTCCAAATTGGCGACACTCGATATCACACAATAGCGTGCAACATCTCTGTGAAAACCGTTTGACACTTTAAGAAATGTCTATAGTATTTCTAAAGCCTTCGCAGACCGGAAGATACAGTGTTCGGAATCATCTTGTCTTTGCAACCGCGTTTCATACACGAAGTCCTTAAGTTAACCCCAGAGAAAGAAATTCAATGAATTCAAATAGAATGAGTGCGCCGACCACGCGATTCGATCTAGGTGGGGAAATTCTGTTGTTTCCAAATTGACGTATTCTCTTCCAACGATGCTGAAATGCGCTTAAGGGCCATCATTCGGGAACCACGCGTCTTCCTACAATCCGAGCTCATTGCCAGAATCCTCTCGTCGTCGTAAGACTCAACCTTCACACACTGCCAAGGTTAAGATACTTAGATGGCCCCTAGAGTATAAGCGGACAGGCACTGGCTAGTGAAAATTGTTTGTAGTGGTAACCTACATTTTGTAGTATTTGGTCTAATACATCCTGTATACATTGTTAGCATAAATCTATCAATATTAATTGCTTTCACTTCTACAAGATTATAATTATGAGAAGCATGTAATTTAACACAAGGACCTCGTAATCAGTAACACCAACTCATGGCTGCGCATGTATGATATCATCATTATCATCCAATTCAAGCACTAGACCTAGTGGCCTGTTGCGGTCTCAATGGTCTCTTGCCATCTTTTTAATGGTCTTCCAACAGATCGTTGTCCAGAAGGGCGGTAATGTAGCACTGGCTTTGGTCATATTTCTGTTGGAATTCTCTCGACATGCTGTGTCCAATTAACTCTATAGAGTGGAAGAAAATGTAATATAGGTTGGACGTTCAATTCTTCCAAAATTTCTGTATTTCGTTTTCTATCCCAAAGTGTGTATCGCGCCGTTTTTCTTAAGAATTTCATTTCGTTGGTAGTTATATGCTGAACATCTTTTTTTGTCAAAGTCCAGGCTTCTGATCCATAAACTAAAGTAGGTCGTGATATAAAATGTTGTACATCTTTAATCTTGTATGTTTCTGTACTAAATTACGTTTGAAAACTGAATTAACAATGCCGATAACTTTTACAAAATCAGTTATTTTAGAATCGATATCCTTTTCTTTTTCATATGAAAGACGGTACCCTAAATAGTTGTATGTATGTATGTATTTATTAACACTACAATTGGGTATACACCCGGTGGCAGTGATATATAATATACAATAATTACAATTACATGAAATAAAATAAAATAAACGTAAATGAAATAAAATAAAATAAACGTAAGTCTATAGTATATGCAATAAACCTAGGGCTATAAATAAAAAGTACTCTATAATAACGCCTACGATAAGAAAAAATAAATCTAACTTTAAGTACTTCTATTTCACCCAACTATTACCAGTTTAAGTAATTACATATCACCTTAATTAATTACATACCAACTTAATTACATATCATCTTAATTAATTACATATCAACTTAATTAATTATATATCAACTCAATTAATTACATGACACAACTTAAATAATTACACTGCTCCTCCAATTACATTTTCAGTCTAATCTTTTCAACATTCCCTTAAATGTATTGATTTTAAGAGGATCACCCTGAAAGATTGCCGCAGGTAAGCTGTTCCAGTCTAGTATTGTGCGGTTAACAAAGTAAAATTTTGCCACGTCCGTTCTTTGTTTTCTACATTTAAACTTCCTAATATGATCAGCCCTTCCTAAGTATGATGGTGTTGCTAATCTAGCATTGATATCGGTCCATGTTTTGTGTCCCATTTATGCCTTAAACAATGCGATGAGTCTGGTTTTTCGTCGCCTTGATTTGAGAAGTTCCCACCCTAAGTCTTTTACTATCTCCTCACCATGTCCCTTACTCATTTTGACACATTTTGCTGCCTTGCGTTGGACCTTTTCTATTGAATCGATTTGGTTTTGTCTGTACGGATGTGTTCTTGTTCTAGAATTTTGTTTTTAATACAGATTTTACTTCTTATTGGATATTTATCTTTAAACACCATAACTTTTGACGTTTTTACAGATATGGTCATAATGATAGTCTTTTGCAACTGTGTTTAATGAATGTATTGACTTTATAAAGTTTCTAATAGAGAACATACATCTGATTGAGGTTCTGGCTGATATGTACATCTATTATAAGGCAGTACATTTCATTTGACGATATGTGTCAGAGGAAGAACAATGGTTTATATGCATCTGAATTCTGATTAGTGTAACATGTAGCTAATCGGCTACTGATGTATGCAATGGAGGGAGAAAAGAACTGGGCACCCTACCCCATTATCTCCGGGCCTGATTGCCTCATGAGTGTTGCCTTGTTGGTATCAATTGTGAAGTTCAGACCTGTCTTCGGACAGTTGACTGAACAACAAGAACAACAATAGAGAACAACTGAAGGTACATTTTGTATAAAGCATTGCGTAGAACATGGTGCATTTCTTTAAAGACTGGGAGAATAAGATTAATCAGCCGACTTGCTTTAGTTTAAAATGTCACAGTTTCTTCTTCAGTAATGTACATATTGGCTGGTTAACAATTCTATATAAAAAGAAGAAAAGAGTCGTGTTTTCTGTGAAAGTTACAATTACGAATTAATCAAATACGATATACAGATGGATTATAGTCCGTGTCTTCTTACTTTATATACTAATGGTGAAACATAATAATTTTACCACTATTACTACATATTCTAGTGGATTGTAGTGATTTTCTAGTTGCCAGGCTGAATTTTCTATTGCCAACTTTGTTTCGAATTTCGATACTGGCAAATACAGCAACTGATAGTTACTTTCTAACTATTACGTTGACAGTATCGTTTGTCTTTGAAGACGCTGCTAACGTTTATGAAACGAAATTTACTATCTAGTGTTAAGTATTCTCAATTTGAACGTAATTAATAACATTAAGCCCAATAGACTATTAATAAATAGTGTAATAATTAATAAATAAACAGATACATTTCGAAGTGATATTCGATTTTCGGAGCTCGTATTAATGATCTCATGTGGTCAAAAAATAAATTTTTAGGCTAGGTCTCATGAATCGTAAACTGTTTAGCCAAACCAACTAATTTCATATTTCCAGAAAAATACATTTACTATTAATCAACAAACAAATAAATGAATAAATAAATAAACAAGAAAATAAATCAATAATATTGTTTCAGTACATAGAATTTTGTGACTTTACATGTTTTGGTGATATATAGTAACAGTTGGCAACATTGAAAAGACCGAAATATTTGCTTCTTAGGAAGTAATCTTACGTGAAACCCACTATACGAAGGACAGTTTTCGAGCTGAAAATGTATATTTTAATGAGAGTCTCGAAAGAGATTTTTTGCTATATCACAAGTTTTCTCTTCCTGTTTCATATATTAAGGAACTGAAATGACAATTAAAATATCCGCGTACAATTAATTAAGTTTAATATCGCGTGAATATCAAGGTCATGAGTTCGAAGTCCGCCTAGGGCAGGTACATTTGTATTCAAATTCGTGTGCCGTGACGTTTCAGCTAGAGATTCATCGTCGTACTGAACTTACACAGCGAGTTCCACTGTGTCTGTTTAAGAGATCGAGAAAAAAGGCCAGATATAACTTATTAAGACTATGACTGTTCAAGGACTGTAACACTAGGAATGAGGAATGTATAATTAAACTATATTTATTTTTTCTGCATATTATTAGTTGTTCGCAGTGTTTTAATGAAGTAGTAAACCGCATTTTGCAAACACATCCATTATCCGAGGCAGGAATGAAACCGGTTGCTATGGAATAATAAATAGGCTACAAGTTATTATATTGGCGATGTTGAACTGTTTCGGTTATTGAGAATCAATGCAATAGATGAGGACGATATAAAATGTTTGTTCATGTTTGTTGTAGTACCACCAACTAATAAACGGTCGTCCGCTTTGGAGTAACGGTTAGCACCGTGAAGTGAGAAGGCCCGGTTCAAATCCTGCTTGGGACAAGTTACCTGGTTGAGGTTTTTTCCGTTTTTTTCCTCAACCCATTAAGAGCAAATGTAGGGTAACTTTCGGCACAGGACCCTGGACTCATTTTGCCGGCATTATCACCTTCATTTCATTCAGACGCTAGATAACCATAGCAGCTAATCAAGCGTCGTAAAATAACCAATTAAATAATATATATAAATAGTGCAGTGAGGAAGAAAAAGTATTCGCACACCCTGTTCACTTGATAATTCATCTTCTGAAATAAATGTGGCGATATAGTGATAACGATATGGATATCTTAACGGAATGATGTAGCTGCCTAACATGGGGAAACAGGACAACCCCAAGAAAAACGCCAACTACGACCTTATCCATCACAAGCATCTCTATGGATTTTTCAGACAGATTCGAACCCGTACCGTTTGCGTGACATTACGGGGATTTAATTCACGCGGCCACCGCAGGGATGTGACTTCTTTGCCTCAGTTTACTATCATTTTCATGATCCGCGTCATAAATATGCCAATATGACTGATGTTCTATTAATAGAGATGTACAATGGTCTACAGTCATAATATTTGCATTGTTAATTCCGGAGTACCTCAAGGCTCAAATCTTGGCCCACTATTATTCTTGATTTATATTAATGATTTGCCTAAAGTAATTAAATATTCAAAATGTTTACTTTATGCTGATGATCTAAAGCTATTTAAATCAATACAATATATGTCCGGTTTAGGATTTCTACAAATTGATATCAACAATATTTATCAATGGCTTTTAAATAATGGGTTAAACTTTAATATAAAAATGTTGTTATTTGACTTATACAAGGACTACATCTTATTTGAGAGGTAATTATACAATGAATGATGTACCTTTACAACGAATATATTGTGTAAAACATCTCGGTGTAACTATTAATCATAATTTGACTTTTCATTGTCCCATATTTAATAACAAATCATGCTTTTAAAAATCTGGGTTTTATTATTAGAAATTCAAAAACTTTACAAAACACTTCGACTTTGTCACTCCTTTTTAATTGTCATGTTCGCGCTAAATTGGAATATGCTTCAGTAATTTGGTCACCCACTTGCAAATCATATAGTAATCAAATTGAAAAAATTCAAAAACGATTCTCAAGATATCTTTATTTTAGAAAATATCATTATTCGGCTCTCAATGACAAAATTTCGTACAACAACCTACTTGCTGAATTTAATTTAATATCTCTTGGAAGTCGTATATTACTTGCTGAGCAACTTTTATTATATAAATATTCAACGGTCTACTGGATAATAGCGAAATATTATCACAAATCCAGATTAACGCTAGAACATCACACTTAAGAAATCGTCAATTGTTATATTATAAAAAATCAAACACTTCAGCATATAAAAATTCACCCGTGTTAAAAATGTGTTCAAATTTCAATTAAATGTGTAAAACAGATCTAGATTTCAGCATTTCTTACATAAAATATAAACTTGTTAACGAACTGTACCCTATATTTAAAATATTTTTCGCTTTAAGAAAGGTACTTCTTTTCGACAAGGGAGCGAAATTTTTTTCTGTTTTACTGATTTTTTTTTTTTTTTCGTAAAAACGAAATTCGTTATATTAGAATATCTTAACATTAAATTATACCAGGCAGGAGACAGAAAATAATTTCGTAATATTGAATATTTCGTTATAATTAATGGTGTTCGTTACAATTATACCTTACAGTTCAAAGAAAGGACATACAGAGGATCAATTATATCTCTGCCCGTGACTGACCGTTGAGTTTTCGGTGGCTTACCTTGGTCGTCGGCGTCAGACTACTAAAAAGCAAAACAAAAGATATATGGCTGCCTTCATTTCAATATTCTGATCACTGCTTGCCTGAGCGTAAGGTGGAAGTTTAGACATACTTTTTCTCATAGATTAGTATAACGTTTTGCTATCACCCTTCCCCCTCATCACAAACTGTGACATTGCACAAAAGTAAAGATATAATAAAAGATCAGTACATCACAAGATGCCTCATATCATTCTTTTCGGTCTCCTTTTACTACCAAGAATAATAAGAAACAGTTGTTTTCTCGTCCGAAAACGACAATCCTACAGTGAATGTGTATAATACGCCTTCAGTATAAGTTTTTCAATATGCTTGTCTGTGTCCGTGTGTCTAGAAGTGAATATATAGTGAGTGAGTGACTAAGACTCACGTTAGAGCTGAAGCAAGCGACATTTGAGATGCAGAAGTCTCAAGACATCTCTGCGTAAGGCCAGAGATGGAAAACGCGTTTAAGCACAACACGTGTCAGTGGGAGAGAGCTTCGTTTTACTATGTAAACAAGGGATTTAAAATGTTAAATGCATCTCAAGTTCAGATACTTATCGCGCTCTATAAACTGTGCGGAAGCGTCGCAATTATGAAAGGAAGAGTGGTTTAAGGAACTTTTTGCTCTAAATTCCGCCAACTCCGACCAATTGACGCACAATTGTCGCGTAACACATATATCCTGTTATTTCAAATTGGTCTGGTGCCAGTCATTTGCTACCAAACTAGAGCAGATGACGTAGCAGGCAATCAGCGGTAGTACGCACGCTCGCTCATTTGTTTATTTCTTCACAAATAATATTCTCCCAAATGTAAGTTCAGTTAATGTCTTTGAAATTGTCTGAAAGAACCAAGAGTCAAAACTCCGACATGGGTAGAAAGTCAAGAAGGATTATTTGTATTGTGATTATGATTATCATCATCCTCGTCGTCATAATCATCAACTCTTATTATTCTCGACAAGTGTAATATGCCATTTCTGTATCAAGATCTAATTCAGGGCAAACTGTTTCCTCCAGAGGAGAACCAAACAATGCGATATTCTTCAGCAATTTGTTCCTGATGGGTACACGCATACAGAGTGGAAGTGACACAACTTTGCAGAGTGAAGAAGGCAACAGAACATAATATTAAAATAAATAAAATAGGCCTACCTATTACGAGTTTTGTAAATAAGTGCATGTGTAATTAGGAAATTTGACTGAACGTTTGTTTAGTTTGGCAACACCGTATCGTCAGGTCATTTGGAATACACACATAAACTCGGTCTGAATAGCAAAATTCGTCCCTTATCACTGCAGTAGGGTTGTCAGACTTCCTAAGGGCAGGAAATAACGATACGTGCTAATCTTTTTTATTTATTAATTCGGAAGAAAACCATTCATTTTATTTAAAAATTGCAAAGGGATAAATTACTCCTTTTCAGTTTCCCTAGTGTTAAAAGTAAAAATCTGAATCGTACGGATAAACTTATCGAGTAAAACAGTGTTAACACTTTGGGGAAAATATTTTTTTTTTCTGAGAAAAGTATTGATTTTGGATTAATACGGTATTAGAAAATTTTGTTGTACTCTATCGTAGTGTATATATATATATATATATATATATATATATATATATAGCCTATTAATTTGGTATTAGAAAATTTTGTTGTACTCTATAGTAGTAATAAGTTATTAAAATCTGCGTAGTTATAAGCTAAGTTACGGTATATTACCTTTTTTTTTTTACTTGGTTATTTAACGACGCTGTATCAACTGCGAGGTTATTTAGCATCGATGAAAATGGTGATAGCGGGATGGTATTTGGCGAGATGAGGCCGAGGATTCGCCATAGATTACCTGACATTTGCCTTATTACTTGGTTATTTAACGACGCTGTATCAACTGCGAGGTTATTTAGCGTCGATGAAATTGGTGATAGCGGGATGGTATTTGGCGAGATGAGGCCGAGAGGATTCGCCATGGATTACCTGACATTTGCCTTACGGTTGGGGAAAACCTCGGAAAAACCCAACCAGGTAATCAGCCCAAGCGGGAATCAAACCCGCGCCCGAGTGCAACTCTGGATCGGCAGGAAAGCGCCTTAGCCGACAGAGCTACACCGGTGGCTGTTATATTACTTCCACCCTATATATATATATATATATATATATATATATATATATATATATATACAGATCTCGTCGTTCCTGCAATAACTCCTATGTGCAAAATATAATTACAATTGTCCAGTAGGAAGAGAAAACACATTTATTCATTCTATGGCAGTGGTACATAGGAGATTGTGTATTCTTACATTTCCGAGAGAAAGAAATATAGTTACATATAGGAGATTTTATTATTTTCTGTATCACTATTTAAGTTATTTAATAGAGCAAAAATCTGAAAATCCATAAATACGTCACATAGGAGTTATTGCAGGAACAACGACGATATATCCGTGGCGCGACAGCCCTTGAAAGACCAAGATTCTTTTTTGCCAATGGTGGGTAGTTGACTTTTCGTCGTTCACCCTAGCATCACTTTCTTAAGTAGAATACTGTAATTCAGCGGTCATCAGAACACTGCACTCTCGGGCTAGCGTCTTTTACCCGTGGACAAGACACTGCCCTAGCGTGCATTCGTGGCTGCTGGCGGGCATGCTGTCTCTCTATCCCTTGTACACGACAGAGCAGAGTTCTTTACCCTCCATGCACTCTACCAATTTCAGCGAGTGCTGGCGATAACTGCTGTAATTATTGTAGATTTTCTTGCCGCCATAGCGTTGCACTCTATGTATCATGGGAGACGATCTATTTGACGCCCCATGATCATTATTTATTAATGGAACAATGGTTAAATACCGGTTGGAAAAACGGGAGTACTAAGAGAAAATTTACCATCAAGCACCATTTTTGTCCACCACAAATTCCACTGGGATCCTCTAAGATTCGAACTGGGGTTACCAATGTGGAAATCCGATGCTCTATCCGTTCAGTTAATTGGGCGCCAAATTGTAGTTACAGATGAGGCAAACAACGCAGATTTAGATCTATTTTTCTGCAACAAAATTTTTACATGGATAAAAAATAGCCTGTAAAACTTGCCTGTAGCCCTCTCATTAAGGAACAGGGTTCTTTCATGTGATGTAAATATATTACAAGGACCTCCCAGATTCACTTTTAGGGTTGGAAATCCATCGTCCTCGGCGGTTCTTGAACCCGCGCAAATGGGATCCAATGACAGCATATTTCTACATCGAAAAGAACTATGATGAGAGGATGTTATATTCAAGTGGTTTTATTAGTTACTTTACATCTAGACTTCAAAGACGAAAAGATCAGAGTGCAATTTGTGGTTCAAGTGCGGCTCGCGAATAAGTTCAAGTATGAATGAGTAACATTGATAACAGTGCACTTTGTAGTACGTACTTAATATCTCCGTTTCCTAATTCATTTGTATGTGTAGTACAGGGACATCATTTTATTTTTACTAACATTTTTAATATTAACATGGCTATACCTTTGGATTAATGGTTGAGAACCGGAAACACCGTTTGCTACCCCTTCCACAACTGGAGTTCGATGATACTGGTGTAAAATACAAGCAAATCACTTTACTAGGTATAGGAGGGAAGAAAAGTAGTTCATCCATTTATGTAAACTAGGAAATATCGCGATTTTGAGTTTGATAATTTTCATTAAGTTTTTGTTTAATCAAAATACAGTACTGTATTAACAATAAGGGTTTTTACTCACGAACTGAGTTATTCATGCGAACGTATTCATTATGCGGTGTATATTATGTACTGTCTACAGCACATTAGCGTACAATACAGAGAATGAAGTTAAATTAAAAAATAATCGAAATATGGATATTTAAACATATTTTTGAAAATGGTGGCCGTTCATTTCGACACAGACTTCAGTTCTTTTGTGCATATTATCGCACTATAGACTATTGCATCTAATTCCAATTACCAGTTTCGTCTTTCGTACTAGTAACTCATGTTGAAATAATTCTGTACCTACTCTATAAAAGAGTACTTTACGTACTGTAAATTCAATCTTCACTTCTGCCCGACCTGCACAGATAAAATTACTCAGACATGCTATCTACTGTGCATCCAAGTGGTTATGTCGGAGGGTCGTAGGAAAGGGAGAAATCACGTGACAGATAATTACTTAATGAGGCCCTTTTATTTAAGTTATTTTAAACAGTTGTATAATATTATGTAGACGTCTAATTCCTAACAGAAATGAATATTCTCAGAAAAGAGCTAAGACAGCCCAGCCAATAACCTTCACAAAAGGGCGAGCAGAAGCAGGTGGGGAAAATCGGAATGCGACGCAGGCAAACGGACGACAGTACCTGTGCGAAATTATGATTCAATATTGAAAGCTCATTCGTCACTGGAAAACGCGATCATATTTCTGGAACGTACTATACCCACTAACTCAGTACTGTTTATTATATGCGGCCTTAGTTCTGTGTGGAGGACAGTTGGAACTTCATTAATAGAAGGGGTGGGAGTGAAGTACATTCAAAAACTCAGGTACAATAAAAATTTTAGTAAAAATAAAATTATGTCCCTGTATAAAGATATTACATTTCTTTTTATCAGTGGTGTACAAACAGATGAGCAAAATGTGCAAAAGAAAACGTAAGTAGATAGAGAAGAATATATGCTTTTCTTAATGAAGATAAGAGACCAGGGAAAGGAAATGTTTACTTCTCAATTCAATGACAATTTTAATAGACCAATTAGATGGATCATCCTGATTCAACCCTAACGGAGCTAGGTCCAATTCCCGGACGAGAACCTAAATAAACCGATGTGAAGGTCAATGTCGATAGATTTAAAAGGTAACCTACTCGAAAACAAACCTTAGCAAGGGAAATTGGGGCTGAGAAATACTGTATATGTGAGCTCCAAGCCTGTTGGCCACTTGTCTCACTCCGATTTTCGCCGTTCCACTGAAGAAACATTGACGATTTTTTGAGAAAGCCAAAAATGGACGTAACCTAATAGCTACCACATGAGGGGGGGGGGAAGCTCGACAGAACAGCAACAGGTCTGGATCGCCGAAGATGTTATAGTCTGCAACATTGGGCGTGGAGCTTGAGCACCGCAGTCCTCCCAAGAGAAAGGATTCACGGTCACGGAATGAGCGTTGGTTTGAGTCTTCATGAGGGAAGTAATTCTCTCATGAAATTTCGGCCAGTGTTTGGGACATGTACCCACCCAGCATCATGATGAATTTGAAGAGCTACAATGAATAGCTAAATCCGATTTTATAAGCCAGTTGTAAACTGCTGGAGGAATAATCATGCTAACCACATGCTACTCCAGTACTGATTGGATGATATCATTCACCTCTGCTGAGGTCAGCAGTCGGCTAGTACGCGTTAACCCTTCGTGGGCTATCGCGCAAGGGATTAGATTTTTTTTATAAGTATTGGCACTTGTCTGTTGCTGAACATACTTGTTCAAAGAACATTAGAAACCCTAAAACAGCGTGACTCCATATTCACGTGGTCACAGGGCAAAAAAGAAAATCTTAAGACAATATACAGGGTGTTTCTGAGGTGGTGTTACAAACTTTCAGGGATGATGGCGAAGGGCACATGTATCAATTTGAGATAAGGAACCATGGTCCGGAAATGACTGAGTCGAAAGTTACAAGCAAAAATAGTTGTGTGGAAATGAAATTGCCCTCCTTCCCTTAACCTTTGGTACAGTCGTGGAAAGATGGTATGGGCCGGATGTCAAGTACGTGGGTACTTGTCCCGATACGATCTGTGAGCTTGTCTACTGTTCCCATTGGCTCATCCGTATTCGAAAATCAGGTCTGCATATTCCGCTCTCGTGTACTCCTCCATTTCACTAGGACTGATCGACTGGACACTGCAAATTGTACACATACACCGCTGTCTACAGACATGCATATCAGGACCGACCATGTCCGTTACACATTACGCTATCTGCATTGCTTTAGTGTAGTTTCCTGTCCCCCCCCCTCAGACAGCGCACTGAATGGAATACTGTAAGTAGACAACGTAAGCAACGTCAGATGAATACAGTATATGCAAGATGTACAGATAAATACACATAAATAAGGTGTACAGAGGAATAAAATTATTTCATTTCCACACAATTATATTTGCTTGTAACTTTCGACTCGGTCATTTCTGGACCAGGATTCCTTATCTCAAACTGATACATATGCCCTTCCCCATCATCTCTGAAAGTTTGTAACACCACCCCGGAAACACCCTGTATATGATAAACTCCAGCAAAGGAGCACACGTCCACTTCCTGTAAAGAATAAAACTGTCGACACTTCCTATCGGAAATAGAAGCAGCGTCCGTTAAATATATAGCCATGATTCGTAAAGTTTTGTTGGTAATTGATTGTGAGAGAAAACGAGAACTCTCCGTTTCGCGGAGCGGCCTCTCTATGGCAGTGCAAGTCACTAATAGCTAACCCTGTTAAGCAATTAGCTCTGTAACTACTGTGCGGCACAAAGAGCTCGTGACCTACTTTTCGACAGTTATATTTGCGATTTTCGCATGTGCAAAAGACGTTTTGTTTGTATGTTCACGACGGCAGTGAAAAGTGATGTGTTATCGATAGATAGGACACATTGTAATGCGGTAATAGAATAACCCAAAAATAACTTGAGGTGGGGAAACCGTCCTTGCTAAAATGAGGGGTTGTTTATAATGAGTGAATTATTAATATAAATATGATATTCCAATAAACTCATAGAAAACGTCAATAGAGGACGGCGAGGTTCTCTAATAAGAATATATATATATATATATATATATATATATATATATATATATTGTAATGCATATAAAATGCTAGGTTTTAAATTTCGTAATTCCAAATATTTGAATATACCTACCGTACAAAAACTTTTTTATGCATTAGTTAGTTCATAGTTAGAATGCTCTTCGATGATTTGGAATCGAATGACAAATAAATATATAAATTTGCTTGAATAATCTTAGAAAGCATGTTGAAATATTCAGATAGTCAATATAATATGATATAATATAATATAATGTTGTTTTATTAATTCAGTCTAATTGACATATCACAATATAAAAAGTCAATGACACTTACCCATGTAAGTGATCATTGTGTACTATACAGTACAAATATAAAACGTTAAAATTAAGCAAACGTTTTCGCCCTTCGGGCATCATCAGGATATTTTTACATACAATATCTTGTACATTTTGTCTCGTATTGTGGAGCGAATGATTAATCACAACCCTTAATAATGAAAATAATAACTATTTAAAATTGACTTATGGTATGCCACAATTTTATATATTAAATCTTCATACCTGTACATTAATTTTAGATTGTAATGTAAAAAATAGCCTGATGATACCCGAAGGGCGAAAACGTTTGCTTAATTCTAATGTTTTATACTTGTGTAGTACACAATGATTACTTACATGGGTGTGTCATTGACTTTTTATATTTGTGATATGTCAATTAGACTGAATTAATAAAACAACATTATATTATATTGCTTGAATAAGTTCATGAATAAATTGTTTAACGTTTCAACCTTATTACATAGAAAAAATTGCAATGCTTTACTGTTTTGTATAAATTAATAAACAATGAAATAAATGATATTATACATATATATATATATACATATACGTAATGAAGTAATTAAGGAGAAAGCTCCGCCTTGTTAAATTTAATTTAGGGGACTATAAAGACAAATGAAAACAACTGATATCAAAATTTTATTTGAAAACCCTAACACCCATATAACAGAAAGTAATGATGATGTTCTTATGTTGTTATATTTTGTTGAATGACAATTATATACATTTATTTTGAAGTAAGATGTGACCGATATTTAGAAGAGATGGTATTTACCAATGCTGGAAAACTGACATGATTCTCGCGCATGGTGAATGTAGAAAAAACGCAGCGTTATCTTGCGATTATATTACTGCCCACTTATTTTTAATGTATTGTACAGATGTTAATAATTTACACCTGAGTACAGTAATTAAAAACATAACAACATAAGTACATCTCCATCACTTTCTATTGTTATTGTTATCTTGTATCTTACAGGCATTTAATCTGAAGGATAAAAGTTTAATGGCGATACTTCATTAACTATTTGCATTACAAACATGCTACAATTTCTGCTACACTAATGACTATTATTGCATTAATAAAACTTCGTGCTGAAAATAACCATTTCCTGATTAATAACTAAGGAGCAGATTCCTATGTAATTAAATATTATTTTTGCATGTGATAAAACACAATTAACAAAGTTAAAAATTCCGAACATGAAGTTTCAAGTTTAAAACCCGAATTTTAATTCACATAAAAACACATATTTTCACAAAAAAAATGTAAATACATATTTTTCAGGAAATCTATTATAAACACATAAATCTTGGAGTTTTTTTTACTTAAATAATTTTTTACAAGAACTTTTAAACATTTTAAAACTAAATCAATTATGTCACTCAGAAGTACGTTATCTTTTTAAGAATTCTTGGTTGCTTCGTGTTTCTAAGCGCTGTGTGGTGTATCCGTGATCCATTTTTGTAATAGTATCGCCTCAAGTTCTGAGAACTGCTAGGCAGCATATCAATGTTATTATTAGAGAATAAATTAACATGGACAAGGAGGAGAGATCTTGCAACACATAATTAGGAATGTTTATTGTTGCTGAAGATGATTTCGTTCAACGCTTTGTTTGTGAAACACAGCAGATAAGAGCTCGGGTATGAACATTATTTAATTTAAACAAATCTTTCGCCTCTCGCTCATGTCCATTAAGTAAGGCAATACGTCTTGTTGTGATTCCCTGTTATCGGCTTCGTCAATCGATATCCTTCAAGATATACTGAAAGATGTTTGTTTAAAAAACGATTTGGCTTTCCTATTAGCAAATCTAAGCTTTTTGTGTGACAGTATAAAAAACTCGAAACATCCAAAAACCTGTTGTCTGAAACAGAGAGGTGCGTGCCGTGAAAATTAAACTAGACTCGCTACCAGGTTCAGAAGTACAAGTACTAAGGGACAGATTCCAGAATGTGTTTGGGAAAAACAGTGGATATAAAAAATGTGTAAAGTTGCTCAAGTATTGAGGGTGTGCCTGTAGGTGAAATTGACGGTGTATGTGTTTGTGACATTCCTCTCTTTAAATATGCACGTCTGACGTCCTGTGATGTGGAAAGATCGTTTTCACAGTATAAGTCGTTGTTCAGAGATAATTGACATGCATTTGTGATGGAGAATTTGGAGATGACCTTTGTTGCTCACTGCAACTCAAGTGTGGTTGAATACCTAGTAACTTTTTTTCCCAAGCGAAGCAAGGTATTTTTGTCATATTTAAAAAAACATATTTTTTTTATTTTTAGCAAATATTTTCGTACCTTTTAGCACATAAAAAATAAATATATTTAAATTTTTTAGCACATACAAATCCGCTCCCTATTAATAACAATTCTCAATAGACTAGACTTGCGCGCTCTTGTGTGCGCTTAAATCTAGCGAAAACAGCTCGCCATTTTTAAGGTGGTAGTTTTAGGTGCCTCACCCGGTGTGTGTATATAAGTCATAATACAATAGCGTCTTTCATAATGCAGAACAGAGTTCGGATTGTGTGAAGGGAGGAAGCTAAAATATCTGACACACATTAAATTCACTGTTTATACAAGCCATGATTGAAATGACAAATTGTTACTGATAAACTCCCTAAATCTCTATCAACTGTGTCAGTTTCATTGATAAAAATGATGAGAGCATGAAGGAAACTACATACAAGATAAGGGAGTGGCACATCATTTCTGAGAGTGAACGAACTGAGGAAGTGAGTATGACAGCATTCTCGATTCCTTGAGGATACTGAATAAACACTAGACGTTAGGTCTCTAGTAGTGAGGTTAGCATGGCCCAAGACCAATGTTTAAGACAACACTTGGCGATGATATGAAAGAAGACACAATTACTGTCCCCAAGAACAGACAAAAATGCCTAAAATTGTATTTGAATGGTGAATTTGCAAAACGACTTAAGTCCCTACAAGTAGTTTTGAGAAAATTAAAGAAAACTGTTTTTGGCCTCGCTGAATCATATATTGTTGCAATATATTTTTTTATATGTAAGAGAAATAGTTTTATTATAAAAATTCATACTTTTGTATTCTTCTTCAGTTCGTACAAAATTTAATTATCTTCAGGACTTAAGTTGTTCTGCAAATTAACTTCAATCCTGCATCATAATTAATAGGTTACTGATACATAAACATGTTTAACTAAATGTATTTATACCAAAACCATAAAATAACCTTATTGTAATTGTTGAACAACATTATTTTGAACAATTTGTTAATCACAAGAGCACAGACAACTCTTAGGAGTGTTATAACGAGACCACAGCTTAGTTTCATCTTTCAATTCTTTGTTGTCTCTCATGCTATAATGTTTTCGTAAAATGTGTGCACTTCTTCTTCATCACGAATGTACTTAAGTATTTTACGAATATCTTGAATTTTGGTTTCATTGATCGGGGATAAACTACTGTGTTGGAAAGTGTGGAGAAAGAATGATGCTGAAATGATCAAGAAGTAGAAAGGGAATTGACTGTGTCACTGGCTGAATTGAACTGC
This sequence comes from Periplaneta americana, assembly GCF_040183065.1. Taxonomy (NCBI): domain Eukaryota; kingdom Metazoa; phylum Arthropoda; class Insecta; order Blattodea; family Blattidae; genus Periplaneta; species Periplaneta americana. The sequence continues at coordinate 139,561,284 of NC_091123.1, read as the reverse complement.
CTACTGAAGAATGCACTGGAAGAAATGGTAAACGTGAGATAAGTTCGGAAAGAATTACCAATGACAACAAAGAAAAAACAATTTGTCAGCTGAGTGTATGATTAAAATTACATATTATGTAAGTTCCTTCAGCACTTGACAGGAAAAACAACTTCAGTCCAGGACTAAAGTCGTTTTACCCTTTAACCAAATATTCTGCTGCTAATAAAAACTATACAAAAGTCGTGGATTAAAGTCATTCTGCTACTAAACGATGCCCCTTGCACACAGTAACATAATCATGCTCTCAACTCAAAACCCCCAAATTGTGGACTTAAGTCGTTTTGCAAATTCACCATTCATTTAAAGTTATTCTTGGGTCTTTTGCATTTGTAGCACTTATAGGGTAAACTAGGGTCTGTTGGACAGTCGGGCATGTTGGACACTTTGTACTTTAATATGTTACCTCGCCACTTGTGGGCACCACATTCTGCTAGAATTCAATGACGGAAATAGCCACGATTGGGGCTACTTCCGTCATTGACTTCTAGCAGAATGTGGTGCCCACAAGTGGCGAGGTAACACGTTAAAGTACAGAGTGTCCAACATGCCCGACTGTCCAACAGACCCCAGTTTACCCTATGTAAGATAATGTTGGGGCAGAGTTTATAGGAATGCTCTCATTTTTTGTCTCGTCATTTTTACCATTTTTTCATTATTCGTCTTCCATAAAATGACATATAGTAGACAAGACAAAGTCATACAAACTCACTCCTATTCACTGAAAACAGACTCAACAATAAAATTACAGTCATAATATCATTTGTTCTGCACTTGGTCCGTGAGATCTATAAATGTCAGACAAATACATAGGCCTACATATGTAACACACACACTCTCCGGAGTAGAGAGATAGAGCGCTGAGCAAATAAAGCCGCCAGATTAGCAGAATATATCAGCAACATCATATGCTGGAATAAATATCTGAGACATGAATCAGAGTTGAAATGTACAAAGGGATCATAAAGCCAGTTATTGCTCAGATATCAGAAATCAGAACGCCACTTCAAGACTTCGATAAGTACGGTACTCGAAGGAAATGAAACAAACATTCTTAAGCAAATAATGGAGAAAACAAAATAGAATAGGTTCGTAGTGAGTTATTCAATAACAATACAAAAACTAGAATGTAGTGTGAATAGGAAACCAAAGAGAATTGTGCAATTAGTCTGACACGTATTGCGCAATAGAAAGGAGAATGCTGGAAGGACGAAGAAAGGTAAGAAGATATCTGTTCTGCCTAGAACAGGTTGATAATTTAAATAACAAATATAATAATAATAATAATAATAATAATAATAATAATAATAATAATAATAATATCATCATCCAGAAAAGTATAAGGTCCAGGGCCTCTTACGGTCTCAGTGAGTCATTCTCGGTCCACCTTTTTTTTTTTTTTTTTTTTTTTTTTTTTTTTTTTTTTTTTTTTTTTTTTTGGACGGGCCAAAGATCTCTTCCCCTGGGTACGGTATTGAAGCATGGCTTTTGGAAGTCTATTACGATTATTATTATTATTTTTTTTAATTATAAACCCAGGAACCTGGACCTTCAAGCTCTTCCTGATCAACCGACACTGATAGATGGACTATCCTGTCTCAGCCCGTGATAGAGTCAGATCTCATCCGCACACGAATATCCTGATAAGCCCAAGGAGCTCGGATCCGAACCCCGAGCCCTTCCTACATCAGCTATGGAAACCCATACTACCCCAGGACTTCACCCCAACCTATTTTCACTATTGCAGATGATAAATGAAATGAGGAGGAGGTGGAGAGTGTTGATGAAATGATGCAGGGTACGGAAGTATCCCGAGAAAACCCCTCTGCAACGTCTACTTTATCCACCACAAATTCCAACACGACCTACCCGGGAATAGAACCCGGACAGTCTGGATGGAAAGCCGCGCATTAAGAGTTTCTATAGGAAAAACACATTATAGTTTAAATTATATGGATAATCTTCAATTTCATTTAATTAGAAATGAGATATAAAAGTTAAAGATTAAAATTGTTTGCAATTATGCTTTGGGTCGTCACAAAAGTGTTCGATTATGTAATTTTCACTGTTAGAGTCGGATTTATTTTATTCTCAGTATCAGCTATATAACTTCATTTAATGTAGGTTACAAATTAATTTTATTATAATTTAAATTTTTGAAATATTAACTTAAGTTAATGGAATTAATAAGTTAGCTTAATGGAATATTAAGATTGGGCAGTACTTAGAAAACTAATCTTAATCCACTACATTTATTACAGAGAAGAATAATTAAAATATGTCAAAAAAATCTAAGGATTATCCTATAGAAAAATTGTTTTTAGAATTTAAAGTCTTGAAAATACACCAAATTTATATCAATGCATTATTAAAGTTTATACATAAAAATGAAACATATTTCAGATCATATATTCACAAAACCAAAGGCATAGATACAATACGTTTGTTCTAACCCATGTGTTTAACGAGCACTGCTTTCAACCATAATACTAATATCGGCCCTAACATTTATAGCAAATTGATAAAGAAATACCCACATCTATTTACCTTCAACAGTTTGAAATTTAAGAATGTATGTACGCAATATTTGTTACGAGTAATTGTTAATTTTTAGATGTTATTTTATTGTAATTTGTGCTTGTAAATGTATTACGTATACTGTAGAATCCTCCTCTAAGCACGAGAACAGGGTGTACTAGAACTCTGTTAATTACAATTTATTTGAATATTATTTTTATGGCAATAAATATTATTATTATTATTATTATTATTATTATTATTATTATTATTATTATTATTAAGTGTTCAGTTATCACTGCATTATGATAAATCGATACACAATATTTGCACTTGGCTTCCTTCTTGTTAATGGATTTTGTATCGTACATTTCCCACATTTCAGATCTAGGAAGCATTCTGACTGAGAACGTTCACTTAAACACTGAGGTATTCCTGCCTACAAAGGGCATTTATATACATTCACTTAGCTTCTAGATCTTTTAGAGTGTAACTTATGTATTAAGTAGTCCCTTTAAAGGTAAATTTTCATACTCTGGATAGAATCGAAATCTGGATCTCATGATTTGTAGTCACGAATGCTAATCGATGGACCACGAAGCAGTGTGTTTCATAATTTGCTCATATCGTCATTTTAACAGCATTGATATGTAACATCGCCTGTTGTTTATGCAACTAGCAGAATCATGGCGTATTTAAGGTTGCATTGTATTCTACGAACGCTGCAAGGAAAACTGCCGTATTCTACACTGCCGTTTCTTATTCTACAGCAGCTTTACAACTCTAGTATTGAGTAAACTCTAAATTGCAAGTTGATCACTCAAGTAATCACTAAAATTTCTGCGAGTAAAAGTGTTTACTTACTTTTATTCAACTGATATAATGCCCAGAATAAGTAATGTATTTAACTAAAACAAATGTTTCATTACACTTGAAAGAAACAATGTTTTGACATTTCTGTACCTTCCTGTGATCAGTTTCAGGTCATAACTTGTGGATACCGAGAATGCTGATGGCTTTATATATCCAACTTCGAAGTAATCTCCGGCAGCTATGGTGCACGTCTACCAGCGTGGTACGATTGCTGGAAAAGAGTTCTGAGAAACCTTCTTTAGAATCGACCGAAAGGCTTGCGTTGCAGCTATGATAACTTCCTACGCCCACGAAACTGGTCTTTCAAACAGAAGGACATGAAAGTCAATAACACAATGCTATAACGGGGCAATACGTAGGATCTGGTAACACAATTGTGTTGTGTTTTGTCTAACTTTTGACGAAATCTTCTATTTGCACGCGCGCAGCTCAGGTCCTGAGATGATAGCTGTTACACAGTAACACCACAGTCTAGTATATACAGTCACGAAGCTTGAGTTGTGAGGGTGCTAGGAACAATTGACTGTGCCAGTACTATTTCACATTTTCTATAATGAGGCGATATTAGCGATCCTAGTGGTTAGAAACTATCTATGTATGCATATTTACTACGTATTGAACTTCGTGACTGTATATACTAATAGACTGTGGTAACACACTTCACTCGAACTGAAGTTTTTCACACGACGCGCGTCGTCTGGAAGATAAGTGTATCTGTACGAATTTGGAATATAATCCATAGCAACGCTGTACAGCCGCCGGCCGGTCCACAAATTTGTTGACTCTACTAACTAGAATAACGTAATGAATCCTTGAACAGTGTTGACAGGTTATCTATGGAAGATTTGTCAAAACATTTCAAGGATTTACTCTCAGTCTTATTTCCGGGATGAAGAGCGATGGACTATCGCCAGAAATATCACAGAATAATGCAAATGTTGTAGTTACATTTCAATAGAAGCATTCGAACTAATGACAGCGATTTGACATGTATCAAACGCTATTTCGCTATTGCTTATAATATGATTCATTGTGTGTCAGATTGAAGGTAAATAAACTGTATCAGACAAAAGTCAATTGCCAAATGGGAAGAACAATATTATTTTCAAATGATATACACAGTATGTGGGGACTAAAGGGAAGGCAGAAAATAGGAAAGACTAGAGAATGCTGGGTTTGCAGTGAACGACCTACTCTTTGGCAGATAACTATGAATGAATGAATATATGTAGGACCACGACAAAAAAACAACAAAGATCACGATGACAACCACGACAAAGACAACAACGACCACGATAAGGATCATGATATGGATCACGATAAGGAACACGATAAGGACCACGATAAGGATCACGACAGAGACAACAAGGACCACGATAAGAACCATGACAAATACAACAACAAGGACAACGACAAGGACTATGACAAAGACAAAGAAGACCAACATATGAACCATGACAAAGACAACAAGGACCACGATAAGGATCATAACAAAGACTACAAAGACCACGATGTGGACAATGACAAAGAGAACAAGGACTATGACAAAGACAAAAAGGACCAAAATATGGACCATGACAAAGACAACAAGGACCACGATAAGGATCATAACAAAGACTACAAAGACCACGATGTGGACAATGACAAAGAGAACAAGGACTATGACAAAGACAAAAAGGACCAAAATATGGACCATGACAAAGACAACAAGGACCACCAAAATATGGACCATGACAAAGACAACAAGGACCACGATAAGGATCATAACAAAGACTACAAAGACCACGATGTGGACAATGACAAAGAGAACAAGGACTATGACAAAGACAAAAAGGACCAAAATATGGACCATGACAAAGACAACAAGGACCACGATAAGGATCATAACAAGGACTACAAAGACCACGATGTGGACAATGACAAAGAGATCAAAGAGGACTATGACAAAGACAAAAAGGACCAAAATATGGACCATGACAAAGACAACAAGGACCACGATAAGGATTATAAAAAAGACTACAAAGACCACGATGTGGACAATGACAAAGAGATCAAGGACTATGACAAAGACAAAAAGGACCAAAATATGCACCACGACAAAGACAACAAGGACCATGATAAGAATCATGACAAAGACAACAAGGACCACGATATGGACCATGACAAACATCACGACAAGGATAACAAGAAGGTCCACGATAAGTATCAGGATAAGGATCACGACAAGGATGGCGATAAGGACCATGACAAAGATCACGATATGGAATTCTAGTGTTACAATCATGGTGCTAGTCGCTCAAATGAAAGTTGATAAAGCGTTCACTTGTACAATTCTACCAGGCCTGAAATATCAGACAATAGTGACATCCCAGTAGTACCAGCATCATTTTGCACTACGCGGGGAAGCGAATATTATATATCAGAAAACGAATATGCAAGGCATACCAAACCTCCAGAACGTAACGAAACACTGGATATTTTAAAATCTCGAAACAGATTGAATATCGTAGAATTTCTAAATTAATCTATTACCTAGGTAGGCTATTATAATAAACTTATTATATAGCAAAAGTGTAATGGAAATGATACATTTTGAAGAACAGAAATCGAAACATAACTTACATGTTGGCTCTACGTCTGATTTTTCATAACGATAACTTACGGATCACATTTACTATCTATATTATTTCATAAAACTACGTAAAATTTTTATAAAGTTCGAACTCTGAAACGGACGTCCATGGAAACAATCATTTAAGAGTACTTATGTTGCGTATAATAAGTTAAGCATAACGTTGAAACACAAATATGAGTATATTCGCGTTCATGTTCAAAGCATAACGTGAAACACAAGTATGAGAATATTCGCGTTCATGTTCAAAGCATAACGCTGAAACACAAGTATGAAAACATTTGCGTTCATGTTCGAAGCATATCGCGGAAACATAAGTATGAGAATATTCGCGTATAATATGTTCAAATCATAACGCTGAAACACAAGTATGAGAATATTCGCGTTCATGTTCAAAGAATAACTCTGATATCATGTTCAAAGCATAACGCTGAAACACAAATATGAGAATATTCGCGTATATGTTCAAAGCATAACGCTGAAACATAAGTATCAGAATATTCGCGTTCAGATTCATAAAGCATAACACTGAAACACAAATATGAGAATATTCACGTTCATGTTCAATGTGAAAACAACAATTCGCTAAGAATTAACTAAATCTAACCCAAGTTCGTTTAACATGATCTACGAAAATTAATATTCTTAATATCACGAGAAATGAAATTATATGACGCATGAAGTCGCTATGCACGCTCCATTCTGTAGCAACAGAAGACGTGTGTAATATTGGAAGGGTATTGTACATTACTTCAAATCTAAGTCCAATATTTCTTAATACAGTTTCCTCTCGTACCTGTTCGTGGGCAGTAGGACACGCAAGATATATGTCAGATATCTGCATAAATCGCAATGCTATGTCAAGAAAAGAAATGGAATAATTATTGATAGTATTTCGACAAGCTTCCAACGCTGACTCAACGCTCATGTACAAAATCGTTGACTGTATGTGATATAAAGTATTGAATTAATGATTCATTTGGCACTCCCATGTATGTTATTACATAAAAAAATATGTAAATGGCTTTACGTAATTCAAATAGATGCAGAGATCTAAGAACGGCTGGAGAGTTGGCACACTACGCCGGAGATCCCAGTTCGAAACTCAGAGGATTCAAGCGAAATTTGTGGTGCCGAAAGATTACATTAGGTTGCTTTATTAGGGGCAGACCCCTTTCTCCTGCCGCCAGCTCACTGCTCATTTCATTATGACACAAATGGGCGAAGTCGTATAGTTACTATGACGTTACTATGATGCAGACTTAACAAATTACTCATCCACGATACGTACTCATTGGCTTAATTCAATGGATCTTAGCGTAAGCACATACAGGAAGTTCAAAGATTTTAAAACCTATGTTCCAAAATTTGGTGTTTAAAATGTAAAATATATGTGTGTGTATAAAACACCATACAATTTAAAAATATAAATATACTCAAGGTTTTAAAAAGGTAATGCATAACTGCAATTAAAATTGAATAAGAATATTTTGGACAAGAACTTCAGACACGTCAAATCTTGTATTTGAAAAGGAATATTTTTATTGAAACAAACTATTTCTGTGTGGGTCATGATGTCATCTAGGACATTTTAAGTGACAACCTATAGCTTTTTTATATCATCTGAAAGATAATATTTTTATGTAATATTTCAATTGTTTTACACAGAAGCGCTATGGTTATAGCACAATTTTATTTTTGATATACTTCGTTAGTCCCTGTGTTATGAAGGCAGCTTCATTGACGAAATCAACATAAAATAATATGTTCTTAACAGAAAATTATTTTTTTATCTCTCTGACATGTCCATGTTTTCTGAATTTCTCTTCTATTCTGCTCACAGTTGTCTGAGAAGTAGTTGGTCGATTTGGATGAGATTCATTAAAAAAATGCGCATCCCTCTTGTGCTCGTCTTCTGTCACCAAATTCTATCATCAGCATCAGCAGAATCATCATCAGCATCAGCAGCATCATCATCAGCAACATTATCATCAGCAGCATCATCTTCATCATCATCCTCAGAATCTCCATTCTCTCAGTTTCTATTAAGAACATCTTATTTTATGTCGATTTCATCAGTAAAACTGCTTTCATAACACTGAGTCTAACAAAATATATCAATAATAAAATTGTTACCATAGTAAGCTAATAATAACAACAACAGTGAATATGTAAAAACCAACTGAAATTATAATAATAATCCGTGGCGCTACAGCCTGTGAAGGGCCTAGACCGACCAGCCGGCTGCTGGCCTCACGCCCACATGCCGAAGCAGAGGTGGACGATCATCCAACCAGAATGGAGGTATCGTGTGGTTAGTACGATGATCCTCCCAGCCGTTATAGCTGGTATTAACTGAAATTATATTACATAAAAATATGCTCTTTCAGATGATATTAAAAAAACTATAGGGTGTCACTTAAAAATGCTCTCGAGGACGTCATAATTCGCACAATAATCGAATTTTTTTTCCCATAAAAATATTCCTTTCTAAACACAAGGTTTGACGTGTCTGAGCTTTTTTTTTCACAAAATCCCTTATTCAATTTTAATTGCAGTTATGCATTACTTTTGAAACATCTTGTATATTTCAGCACCATAGTTCAAATGATAACACATCCTTCCCTGAAATTTCATAGTTCCAGCCAGCTTCTGCATATTGGTGGCTTACTTCTAAAACACTGTAAGTCTAATTTTTATCGAATATCGATACTTGTGTATATTTTCAAAATGCGTCCTCGTAAGTATGCAAATGTATAAACATATTTTGTAAATAGCAAGTGCATAACAGTTGTTACCTGGGATATAAAAAGAATAAGTTATTTTGATCTCTTATACTGTTTCCCAAAATGCAGTTAAGGGTTTTTAAAAGTATGCCAACGATAATAAAATATATAAGCTTATTTTAAATTCACCCAACACTTCCGTTAATAGCTATAAAACGCTGTAATGTAATCTTGAAGCAATTGTTACAAGTTTATTGTTTAGAGATTATTACACCTCTTCTTACAAGGGTTAACCTGCTTCCGGATAGCAGACCACAAAATTTACAGTTGACATATTATCGGAGAGTAACACATAAATCGCAATACCATGCATAAATAAGGAATCGAACGGTAGTAATTCAACACGTTACCGTCATCAACTGCATCTTCGATCCCGCTACGCAAACATAGGAGAGGAAAAAGTACTTCAATTATTGAAAATAATGCCGAAATTGTAGCACACCACTCTAAAGACACGATGTGATCACTGCGAAAGTCATAAATTCACCCAACTCGCCTCAAATACCTTTCGTTTTTTATAGACAGTACCGATGATTTTCTCAGACATTTTCATACGAAATCATCGAGTAACCCAATGTTGCACTACGCTGGAAAACACTCCTTTCCTCGGTCTAAGGTATATCTACCTACCTATCTACCAAAAAGCGTATATACAAGGTATACTAAAACACTTATAAACAAAACCTAACCTGTCACTGATCCTAGACCTCACAAAAATTCGCTCATTTATTTTTTCCAGATAAATGCATATTTGTAAAATTATTAAGAGCAATTCTCCAGAAAAGCTACACCAAAGAAGGCACAATTTCCTTGTGCTTCACTGGCTTCTGTGAGATGTATGTGATAATCACGAGGTTTTGGTTTGGAGCCACAAACACTGCGACATAAATACCATTTGTTTCTTAATATCCTGATGTAGTACCTCCCCTCTTGTTACAAACATACTCGAGAAAGTAACCATTTCCCTAGTAATTCGCACTCGACGTTTTTCATGTTATACTGGTATTTAGTAACAAATGAACGAGGAGGGATACAACATGCATTAGAATGTACAGATAAGTATCAGTGGATTTTTATGTTGGAAGTATTTGTGGCTACAAACTAAAACTATATATAACTACAAATGTTACAGTTAGTGAAGTAAAAGAAAATTCAGTGGTGTTTGGGTAAAGAGAGATAAGTCAAAAATTAGTTTTCAGTTAAATGAAAATTAAACATCGAACCCTTATTGCAAATAATTTTCTACACAAATAAAACACATCAAATACTAGTATTCTTTTGTTTTTTGCACACCCACGTGTAGAATTTAACTTGTGTATTCCTCTTAGTTACTTACTTACTTACTTACTTACTTAATTACTTACTTACTTACTTACTTACTTACTTACTTACTGGCTTTTAAGGAACCCGGAGGTTCATTGCCGCCCTCACATAAGCCCGCCATTGGTCCCTATCCTGAGCAAGATTAATCCAGTCTCTACCATCATATCCTACCTCCCTCAAATCCATTTTAATATTATCTTCCCATCTACGTCTCGGCCTCCCCAAAGGTCTTTTTCACCTCCGGCCTCCCAACTAACACTCTATATGCATTTCTGGATTCGTCCATACGTGCTACATGTCCTGCCCATCTCAAAAGTCTGGATTTTATGTTCCTAATTATGTCAGATGAAGAATACAATGCGTGCAGCTCTGCGTTGTGTAACTTTCTCCATTCTCCTGTAACTTCATCCCGCTTAGCCCCAAATATTTTCCTAAGAACCTTATTCCATTTGCACAAAAAAATCTCTTATACCCCTTTACCAGAACACCACAGAATTATACCTCCTTTCGTGTAACTTTTCTGAAAAAATACCATGTTGCAAAATTTCGACTCCAGAATTTAATTTTAGTGTTTTAGCATTACGAAGCACACTTATACTAAAATTTAGCCTATAATTCAAACTATAACACACCTTCTTCATCTGGAATTTCACAATCCAAGTCTCGGAGTTTACATATATTTAAGTTTATCCATCACTTCCGTGAATAAAGCTTATCGCTATGAGATTTATTATATTTTTTACAGATGTTTCCTTCGAACCTGCTTTCGGACAACATAATTTAAAACTTTCAGCAGTGATATAAAAAAGTAACACATACTGTAAATCGCAGTACCATACAAAAAGAAGACCCGAACGGTAGCAATTCAACACGCTACACAACTTCAACACCTGTACCGGTATACAATATTATTGATCATCTGTGATTAGGTACAGCTGTAAGAGATAATTCATGTAGCACTTCCACATTATACGTAATAATATTCCACAAACTTGGCATATTTAAGGCTAACAATTGAAAAATGTAAGCTTCAGTATAATTTCATAACTGAACATAACTGCACTTTCTAAATAACACGACAGAGTAGAGTCCACACTTCGAACCTCGGATTCACAACTCACCTTGTGCTGCGGAGATCGGATCGAGTCCTCGACGCACGCGCGTGTGCAGCGTCCGGTCTGTGCGTGTCGCGTGCTCGCGGTCGAGTGCCAGCCGTCGCTGCTCCGCTGACTGTTATATGCCAGCGCCCGGCCCTCTACCTGTCTGACGCGGCGTGGGTTCGTATCCCGCCTAGGCTACAGAGCTTGTCCTTGTCAATGTCAAGCGCTGGCTTGTCTTTGCTGGAGACCTGACGTAGCGCCGACCCCATGTCGCCGAGCGTCGCACCATGTGTCTCTTCTGCATTACAGTGAAGGTTTTCTGCAAAGAAATGGAAAATAAAATCATGATTATTTGTGATTTTCTCTCAATAGTTCAAATGCAAAATAATTTCTCCAAAATACGTGAACTTAAGCATTTAATTTTCCTCCATCAATTATTAAATGTTAAGCACGAGGTGGAAAAATAGTAGTATTACAAAAATTCACACGAGTTGTGGATTGTAGGCTACATCAGGTTATTAAGAGCAAATGTAATTCTTCAGAAGAAGTGAACTATCGCCCCACGTTATCTCACTACAAGAATCATTCGGGCCACAGACGATGCGGAAATAAAATAGGTAAAATTGATTACTCCCTTGACAGTAATGGCGCACATGCAATCGGCGTTATGTACGATTGTTACTTATGTGAAAATAAACGATTCAACGTAACTTATATGAACCGAAAAGTTTCGATTCTCCAGTAATTTTCTCTGGACTTCTCGGCAAAGTGGAGGTTATTGTGCAAAAGCATCTTATTATTACAGAATATGTAGGCCTAACCGAGAAATGAGAGAACTTTCCACAGTTAATATGCTGCAGGTAAGAACATGCAAGTAAATATTTTCGATTTTTATGTTCAAAGTATTAACTAACATGGGGCCAATTATCAGTTTTTTATTCATAAAAATTAGTGTTGTGGAATTTAATCGATTAATTTAATTGATTAATCGATAAACTTCTATTGTAAGATTAATCGATCAAAAATATTTAGTCGAATAATCGAGTCGATTAAAATTAATCGGTTGTAGTTGATATTAATTATTATTTTGTTAATATAAACTCATACTAAAAATTCCGACAATATTTCTCTCTCGGAAATTGCTTACTTAAAAGCACAATGTACTGTTATTTTCTAACTGTAAACAGGTAGCGTAGGGAAAATCTTTGTACAAACACTTCAGAAAGAGATGGAGATATGAGAACAGTGACCTAGTCTACCTCTATTGAAAGCTGAAACACAATGCGAAACCCTTATTAAGTTTTATGATTTTCCAAGAAAACTTCCACCTTGTTGTCACCTCATCTTCCTAGCATATGAAATAGGTACATACTTTTCTGGAATTCGTTCCCCTCATCCCTTATAGAATCGCCATATCTACACTGTGTGCAAGTGAGAGCGTAACTACCTTCTTCTCTTTTTAAAATCTGGTAATTCGATTACAATAGGGGCCAGCTTCTGTTTCGACCGCTATACTCTTGCAGTTGCAGTTTCTGTACTGTGTTTGTATATGAAGGTTGTGTGTTTAGTTTGATAAAGAAAAAAAATCAGTTTTCTGTGGTTTGTGAGTGTAAACTCCATTATGTCATATGAGAATTTGAGAGGTAAACTCGGTGAAACGTTTGGATTTAAATTGAATGATCGTGGAGAAGTGCCTGACAGAAAAAAAAGTTTTTTGCATTTTTCTCGAAACTTGTGTAAATGGACTTGAATGGTTGTTGATCTCACCGCTTCAATTGAATCTGGGCCGCCTGGATTGAGAACCATCAGACATTCTTAAATAAGCAGCCATTCCGGGCAAAGTGGGAATTCCAATGAAAAAGTCTCTTCCAGAAATATTTGTTTATTATTATTGTAAGACATAGATAAGGCTCTAAAGTTAAATATTCTAATCCTCTATTTTCAAAATGAAAATATTTTACAAGTTTTATGGGCATTGAATCTAAGTGGTCTTGGCTGGATAATAGATACCGTTTTATTTCCCTAAAGTTTTTAGCACTTACTCATAGATAGATTAGCTGTTAATGCATGTTTTTCAAGGAGCTATTATTGAAGACATATTTTGAGAGTCTCCATTGTTCATTCCAGAGCTCCGGGATCAAGGAACTTTTTACTCATTATTATGTTCTTCATATCATTTATTTTCAGTACTTTGGGTTAATAACAATTAATTTTAGGGTTCAAATGCATATTTTAACTTAGAAATGTTACAGTTATTTTGAAACTGGAAAAATGAAGAACATTAACTCATCTGTAACATCCGTAACAAAATATGTGTAACATCCGTGACATGGAAGAAACAGCTACAAAATATGTATCGATTATGTTTTTATGAACTAATTGGATGCCATGAGATTTGCATAGCTTTTATATAGACACTATGCGAATGAATCGAGAGGTTTGGGGAAAAACCTCGCAGTTCCAATTCAGTACTTTTCGAGATAATGAAGAACTTATTGCCAAACAATAAGCATGTACAGAAAGAGGCAGGTCCAAAATGCATTGTAACTGTGAATGTAATTCTTGGAACTACGTGGTTCTCCGACCAAACGATAGAGAGTATTTTTTCTTCCTCCATGCATAAATAGCTCAAAAAAAAAAAAGATTGGAGCTGCCCGGTTTTCCCCCAAATCCCTTCTATTTCTGCTTGAGGCAGAGGCCAGAGTTTTACATTTTTTGGGCATGAAATGAGTTCACAAATCTTACAACATCCGTGACGGAACTTTTTCTTTATTTTCTGCAATAATAATAAATTTTATTCAACAATTTTTTTCTGTAAAATGATACTAGTCTTCTAAATTGATTCTAATAATAAAAATTGACAAAAGTAACTTTATTTTCAATATATAGAGTTTGAGAATAGTAAAAATGTAACATCCCTGACAACTGGAATGGCTTTAAGTCGGGTTTGAACGAGTGAACCTCTGATGAAACGGCCAGTGTGGTAATCGATATACTACCAGGAACTACGTATTCAACCCATATAAATGTTATCTGTTACACAACAAATCAGTGAAATGGGAAACTGTACTCAACCCATAGAAATGTAATTTGCTATTCTAAGGCAAGAAAAAAATAATCCATGTTGAATCTTTCGTACACTACTTTTAACACTTGAATATAAATAATTGATTAAATGGCGATCTTACTCGTGTTAATTACGTAAGCGTGTGCGGCTTACAGCTGTTTCGGTGCTACTTGACACCATCCTCAGAGCCATTGCCGAGACACAAAAGGCTCTGAGGATGGTGTCAAGTAGCACCGAAACAGCTGTAAGCCGCACATGCTTACGTAATTAACACGAGTAAGATCGCCATTTAATCAATTATTTGAAAAAAAAAAAAGTTAAATTGTAGCTAATTTACTGAACAAATTATCAAGAAAGGTATTGAAGTTACAGGAACAAGCACCCAATGTTCCTCTAATTATGTGTACATATTGTGAGTGCATTTTAAATGGAGTGCGTGATCCTAATCTCCTGTTTTCGGACGAAATTTCATTTCATCTCCAAACCAACATGTATTGGAGCACCGAAAAATCCAATCTCCATTATAAAGAGTGCTGTGAGTGCTGAGGGACTATAATAGGCTTCACTTCTTTCAACAAAGTATAAAGTCGAGAAGCAGCCTATGTGCAAATTATTTTCAGTTCTTTCTTGGAGAGTTAACGGAGAAAAAGAATATACCTTTGCCTTTCTTCAACAGGACTTTGCGACAGCACGTACAACTCACTATTCTATAAACGAACTTCATACAATGTTCGAGCAAAGAAAATTATCAGTAAGAATGTGTAGCATCCCCCCCCCCCCCCGCCCGATTCCTCTACTTAACCTTTTTTGACGTTTATATCTCCGGGTAAATTTAAATGATAAAGTTTATAAAAATTATTCACGTATCCTGCAAGAACTATGAAATAGCATCCGGGAAAACACTGTCCCCATTTCCCAAAGGGAACTGTAGCAAGTGATGTGCCATCTCTTAAACAGCTTTAAAAATATTTTGAATAAAAAGACAGCCAGTTTCTTAATTTTGATCAGTAAGTATAGTTTTATTGCTTATAATTAACACAGGTCCTGACTACACACTTTTAACAGTTGTATTAGTAATGATTTTAAAATTTGTTATATAAAAAACGTTTTCCTAACTTTCCTGTGTTAATTGAAACTGTTATCATATTTGACCTTAGTTAATGACGAGTTTCGTCTCCCATCTTCAGATTCCTAGTGAGGTCTTACGCTTGTTTTAAATTTATTCTTGCTATTGCCTTGGTGGGGGTGCGTTTATGATCGACAGTGTTATCTCAAAAAGACTGTGCACTCTGAAATTTATATGTATGTTGAGGATGTGCTGTGCATGTGTTTTGTAAGTCTGAATATTCATATTGTTCCAGTGTGTTTAGTTCCTGGCTTTTCGGTTCAAAGTGTAGGGTTTACATGTCTGTCTCTATGTTGCTGTGGTGGTGGTTGGTGTTCGTGATGTCTTCTGCGTAGATGGAGGTATTATGTGATTTGGTTATGACTGTTATGTGTTCCTTGAACCGTGTTTGAAAAGATCTCCCAGTTTATCCGATGTAGAAGTCGTTACAACTACTGCATGTTAGTATGTAAACTCCAATTGCGTTGTGTTTATTTTTGCAAAAATACACACAAGATTGCATATTCATTCAGGAAATTAAAATACAACATTGCATACAGAACACAAAACACAGTACAAAAATACCTCAATGCAAACAAGACAAAGAAACAAAATATAATTAACATGCAGTTGTAACGGACAAACTGGGAGATCTTTTCAAACGCGATACAAGGAACACATTACAGCCACAACCAAATCACACAATACTTCCATCTATGCAGAATACATCACCAATACAAGCTACTACTATTGCAACATAGAAACAGACATGGATATCGTACAGTTTCCCTAGAAAAGAATGAGACGATTGAATATTCCTAAGTCTCAAATGTAAGACACTGCGCATGATCGGAGACCAGAGCACTGATACACAAGATAGCGAATACTGAGTTACTTAAATTCAGGCTATTTGGTTTGTTACTAGCATCGTTCCGAAATTCACTTCAAAAACTGCAAAAAATATGGTAATATGACGTAAATAATACATAAATATATACATAAATAGTGTAGTTAAATCGACATTGGACCTTCATGACTAGATCGACACTCCACACAGAAAGGAAAGCTTTTTCGTGTCGTTTCAATAGCTCAGACGCTAAGACTTCTGCGTGTTGTGTAGGAAATAGCGAGTTCGATTCTTGGTCTACACCAATAATTTTTTTTTTGTTTTACAAAGTCCTGAAATTAAGTGTTAATGATCATAGACAATACAAAATTACAAATTATGTTATTATGAATGTTAATGCTGGTCTATGTCGTGGCATAATCCTTGTCGTGCTGTTGTCGTGTTTCTTGTACGTTACTATGGTCCAGATCTTTGTCCTTGTTGTCTTTATCGTGGTCCTTACAATGTTCCTTGCTGTCTTTGACGTATGTCTACATTTCAAAATTAATATTGTTTTTCCATTTGGCGAATGAGTTTCGTGTTACACGGTATATTTAAATCTTTCATTATAAGATAAACGATCAAAGACGTAAAAAGAGACCTAAACCAGAAATACACAGACAACGCCTGGTGTGCACTTTGGAGTAGGATGAAAATAGACCTATGCATGCACGATCAGATGTCTTCCTGGCTACGTCGATATCGAGTGAACCGCGCTGTAGAACTTTAACTTCCGACGACCAAGAGTCGTCTCATTCTTTTTAAGGGAAACTGTACATATTGAACAGAGAACCCAGAAATCAAACAAACTGGAACAATACGAAATATACAGACATACAAAAACATATGCACAGCACACCCTTAACACACATCTAAATTTCAGAGCGCACACCTTTTTTTGACACAACACTACCGATCATAAACGCCACCAAGGGATCAAAAAGAAGAAACCGGAAACGAGCCCAGGACTCTGAAGATGGCGAAAATTAAGTCGAATGTAGTAGGCTAATTAACTTAGATAAAGTACAATATAAAAAATCATTATAAGTAATAATATTTTATATTAAAAATGATGATTATTGAATTACCGCTAACACAATCTCTCCCTAATCGGCGCGTGGGAGCGCACCGGCCAACAGTGAAGTTGCCGCTTCGTGATTAAGGAAATAATCAGTACATGGACGATTGAAGCGCCGGGCCAGGCCCTTACCGTGACATAATGCGCAATTATTCACACGGGCGAAATCGTTTGCACGGTTAACTTCCCGGAAGGGCGAATACCCACCTTGTGTAAAGAGATTTCATTATGTATTTTCCCCCTAGTTTTTTGTAATTGTGTTGTATTCCTTCCCTTCACAATTACGATTCACTTTCAATTTTTCCTGCAGTACAATAGTCAGTGTGTCTGTTTAAAGGAAGTTGGGACAAAGTGCATGCTGTAGTAATGAAACTTCTCTCCAACATCTCACCACAGCTTTACAGAACAATAACTAAGACATTTCTTTAACACAGATTCAATATATATTACACACTAATAGCACAGTCTAGTATATACAGTCGCGAAGCTTGAGTTGTGAGGGTACTAGGAACAATAGACTGGGGCGGTACTATTTCGCATTGTCTGTAATGAGGCGATATTAGCGATCCTAGTGGTTAGCAACTATCTATGGATGCATATTTACTACGTATTAAGTTTCGTGACTGTATATACTAGATTGTGCTAATAGCTTATATACCACCCGAGTTCGCAAACATACCAAACAACTGAAGAGCTGTTCTGAACTGTTGCAGTCATTCAGTGGATACTTGTATAGCTTGTAGGCCTAGTATGTGTCACAGAACTGACATTAACTATTATGGACTAATTTAAATAATATTCAGAGGATTAAAGAACCAATTCAGTGACTATCTTTTCTTTTGTAATAAACTAATAAATGACAGGAATTTACTAAGGACCCTTACATACGAGCGACTTTTAGCCGCCAAGGTCCACTACAAAAAGCGGTCCGTCTGCCGGCGACATGAGCGGTTCTTCGACGGTAGAAGCAGTCGACATGAGCGACTCTGCATTCGATACGGGCGTTGTGTGTCGTCGCTTCCGACGGCAGTAGAACTGCAAAAAGTATGTCATTATTTACTCGCATTATAATAATGCACGTCCAGGTAGAACTATTTTTATTATTTCTTCCCCGCCCTAAAAAAAGACGTGTTAAACATATAAAATATTGGATACATCAGATTCTTATTCAATGAGCGCAGTATGGGCAATTGCATTGCCTTCTTCACATATATCATGCCTACTGTCCGTTACTCAGGAGAAGACGAGCGGAAAGAATGTGACCTTCTTGACTATCGCTGTTGACTATTATAAACATCGCTCAGATAAGCATCCCAGTAGCCAGCTTATTACTCGTGCAGGAAACATGAGTAACAATGCGTATGGAAATTAACGCTAAGTTGAACAGAAGGAGACCTAATGTTTCCGCTTACTACAGTACAAATATTGCACGTGTTGTCGTACGTTATCTGTTCACATCCCTTCCTCCTCAGTCCGCTCTCGTCTTCTCCTGAGTCATCGACAGTACCTTTGCTTTGGTAGTGCTATTGTACAGAAATACCAAAACGAAACCCACCGTAAATTCTACAGCCACAATTCATTACGCTAATATTACCATCAACCTTGCAACTGCTAATAGTAGGCCTACTACTACTAGAGCAACAAATTCTAATACTACGATAAAATAATACAAAGTGTTATTCCTTATGTTGCTGCTACTCGTTTTCTACCGAATTTCTTTCTTCCAAAATAGTGGAATACTTTTCAGAAACGGAAGTAGGATATATGGCTCCCGGCGGCGCGGCGGGCGGAATGCGGTTATATAACTGTTAATAGCTTTCGTTACACTCCTTTGTGTCTACGAAAGAACTCTTGTAGTCGCATCTTGAGATAACCGGCGTCTTATAGCCTTATCTCTGCTTCCTATGTAATCATGTTTCGCCCAGAAGCGGAAATATCTGCCAGCAATCTGTGAGGGAACTGCACGTATGCATATAAAAAGTTAAATCCATTCTTGAAGTGTTAAATGAGACGTCTAAATATAAAACAAAGAAATGTGTACAGTTTAAGGGGTTAAGTACAACTTAAAGGTGTAACATTTGGGAAATATTCAACTTTTTTTTTCTCCATTACTGTATCTTGTATAATAATGAACATTGGTATGTGCAAAACACTGTCCTTCTGCTATACGATAAAAATAGTTTTGTGCGAGATCGTGCGTATTTGCTTGCTTTCTGCACACAACCAATACGCGGTAAGTGTGAAATACCACATTCAGTATTCCCAACGTAACACACATAACAATTTCCCTATTCTTACCGCTTAAGCGTCATATTCATTTTACTGCTTTAGGCTTTTAACATATTATTTTTAAAGACGTTCAATATAGTAATAATTATAAATTGGAAACTTACCACTGCAATTTTACCTAAATTGCACTGTTAATTATTGTTTTTAAATATTTGCAAAAATAAGTAAACTCTACAACACCACAAAAGTTACTGCATTTGTAATGCAAGTAACATTAAGGAAACCGTGAAAAAATCAACAAGATTCCAGACTCATCATAGACTGGGGGAAAAAAAAGACACGTATATCACGGCCTGCTGGATTATAGTAAACACAGAAAACATTTTATAGGAACAATGTTGAAGATAGATATATTTTTTGTTTTCCAAAGTTGCCGTCATTAAACAGAAACCAACATGGAGATTTCATTGCAACTAATTAGAAATTCCTCTTTCAGGTATGTAATAAACGATCTTCGCACAAAATAATGTACGATACACGAGCGGTATGTTTGTTTTCATGTTCTCAGAAATTAAAAAAGCTCAATTACGTTTCGCTTTTTCAATCTTTTCCTCGAACATGAAAACGTCAACATACCGCTCTTGTAACGCATATTACTATTACGATTTAAAAAAAATATTTATATGTTTTTATATATTTTTTTAATTCAAAATTCACTGTGCAGTGATGAAATGTTTCCCTTATAACTCAAAAAGTATCAAAAATTCTGTGATGAAATCTTTTGTGTGTATTTATGCATGTCATATCTACAATATGATGCAAAATTACTTCTCTACCTTTGATAGATTGTCTTATGAAAATAAATTCATTTTAAAAATGGTGAAATATCAGTATTTACTTCTAACACAAAATAAAAAGGATATTATTTATTAAGGAATGTAGTTTAAATAGCATGATATTATAAACATGAGTTTCAGCAATAAAATAAAAGAAAGAGGACATGAAAAAGTTAACAAGTTTACGAGTCATGAGAGAAAAGCTTCATCACTGCACAGTGAACTGCCACCGTTTTGAATTAAAAAAAATATATATATAAATATTTTTTTAAATCGTAAAAAATATTTTTTTGTATAGCAGAAGGACAGTCTTTTAGACATATCAATTTTCATTATTGTACAAGATACAGTAATGGAGGGAGAAAAATGGTGAATATATCCAAATTTTTATTGCTGCAAGCTGTACCTAAACCCTTAAGTTGCTTGAAATGATTATTTCCCCCATTCTAATGCTTGAAAGAGAAATGTGGATAAGAACATGTAAACAAACACACACACACACGAATAGAATAAAGCTAACCAAGTTATTTTCAAGTAACACAGAGACATTGCCAATTTCTTTATCACATCTTAATTATATCAGTGTCACCGTTAGTCGAATGTTAGAATACTGGATTTCCATGCCGGAGACCCATGTTTAAATTAGGCGAATATAAGTGAAATTTGTGAGAGATAAAGACGGTGTTCTATTAGTCCCCCTTCAGGGAGGGACTGGGCTGGGGACTGTCCTTGCACATAGACTGCTTGGGTGGACCCTTTGTACTACACAGAATGGAATGAGTCCTTTTACCTTTTCACGTAGTCACCACCACGGTCCCTCAATCCCAGATGCTACAAGCACATATTATGAGAGCCCAGAGTACATAGCACTACCACCAACAACTAATGACCATACAACACGGAGTCCAAGGTCGGTTGTGGCCGCACCTAACTCTATATCGGAACAAGTAAAAAATATGGGAAAGTAACGGAGATGACAATCAAAGAGGGGAAGTGTAATTATGATGGCGAAATGATTCCGAGGCCCAATGCCGAAAGTTACCCAGCAATTCTGCTACAATTGGCTGAGGGAAAATCTCGGAGAAAGCTCAACCAGGTAACTTGTCCCAACCAGGATTTGAACTCGGATTTGCTTGTTTCATGGTCAAATATGGTAACCTTTAACTCACAGAGGAGGGCAAGACGGTGTTCGCGACGTGTTTTTGCGGAGTACAGAGTATAGTTCCGTCTGTAAACGTCCCACCATTTCTTCCTTTTTTGTTTAGGCCTAATCAATGGACCGAAGACAGATCTGAATCTCACAAGTGATATCAAGAAGGCACCACTTATGAGGTAACTAGGCTAGGCGATGATAGAGTAGGGTGGCCAGTTCCTTTCCTCCTCCATTGCTTACATCGCCGACTAGCTACATATTACACTAGTCAGACTTCAGATGCATACAAACAATTTTATTGTCCTTCCTCTGACATATATTGTCAAGTGAGATGTACTGCCTGATGACCTTTATGATTATCTTCGTGTAATGTAGATCCATTTCCCATGTTATACCGCGGTGTGGGGGCCCAGGTTCACATCCCAATCTATTCTATTTACAGCATAACTTGTGTTGTGCAAGCCCGTGGTTCAGACAACACAGGGGCTTTCTACCGGGTACTCCAGCTCCAGCTCCCCTGTGACATCCCAACAAGTCTCCATCATCATAATTATTATCACCATTCATTACGAGTGTAATGTAGATCCACCCCTGTGGTGCGCTCTGGGTAGTCCCTGCGGAACTAAGTGGTCTACGCATCTAGGCAGTAGCGACATGTATGATCACTCTCGTAGAGTCGAGGAGAATAAAGGCAAGTTAAGAGCCTTAACGTGAGTTAAAAAAAATAACGGATTGAAAATTATTTCAATTACATGTGATGAGTGTGATTACGCTTATGCTTATTATTATTATTATTATTATTATTATTATTATTATTATTATTATTATCATTATCATTATTATTAGTTTTGTGATGAAAGTGTGAACAAATTTTTTAAAACATAAGAGAAAAATAACTTCCTTGATTGTTTCCAAATTATATAACTGATAAATTCCCTTCTACAAATTCAGCGTATTGTGGTTGGAGTCTTGCCAACAAAATGGAGCTTTTAGCTTTCCACGGAAACTGATTTTACAGAATAATTAATCTCTTGTGGTTTTATAGAGCTACGTTGCTATAGCCCAGGCCTGCACCAAAAGCGCTCAACGAGCGCGCGCGCTCCTTCGGAGCGGGAGAGCGGTGTTTACCGCTCGCCGAAACGGAGAGGAAGATACGTCAGAATGACATAGATTTGCTATAGGTAGAGGAGAGGGAAACGACCACTCAGTTATCTAGTGGAGTGCAGTATGTAGGCCTATTCTCAGTAACTGTTTCACGTTGCTTACCTACTGCTACAGTACAGATGGAGGAATCTAGAAGACTGAACATGACATTTAACATTTAACGATTTACAGCTCGAACTTATTGATCTTCAATGTGACCTAAGAGCTAAAGATCGTTTGAATAATACTACTAGCCTGTTGAGTTTTACAAGACTAAACATTAGCAATAATATCCACGACTACACAGGCTGTCTGTGAAAATGACTGCTATGTTTGGCTCAACATTTATATTTGTGAGCAACTGTTTTCTATAATCAACTTTAATAAAGGCAGACATCGAACATCTGTAACTGATGTTTCATTATGATCAGTAGGCTACTGTTCCTTTCAGCTGCCAACAGCATAAAACCTCGTTTTGATGTATTGATAACTAAAAATATAACAAAATGATATTGCACATTTAAGTAGCTATAGAATTTCTATTACTTCTGTAAAATAAATATTTCTTTATTAATTAATAATAGTCCAAGATAGTTTTGCAAACTCTGAACGGTAATTCATTTCATAAACACTCATAATAATACTTCCTTTTGTGTATATTTAGTACGAGATCACCCCTTCTTCCAGTCCACCCTTATACAGAGCGCAGCTAATATCTGCATTCCGCTCATGAGCTGTGAGCCGGCTCGGAGAGCGCAAACCTTGTGCAGGCCTGCCTATGACTTCACTTTATGCTGACCACATGATCGGAACGGAACGGTTCAAAGATCCAAATTACTGATGATGTCGTTGACAGCGATGATTATGGTACTAATGATGACGGTTATCTAATAAATAATAAATCCCTTACGATGCTAAACATAGTCAAATGCGACGAAATTATTGTCAGATATCTGTTGCCGCCGCAGAATCGTATTCCTATGTCAAATATTTTCAGCCATTCCTCTAGAAGGGATCCTGAGGTACAGTGCCTCACCTTCACTTGGAGAACTGTTAAAAAATGTTTATAGCTTTGTCGTTATGGCTTTGGTTCTCATTTAAGAATATGTGTAATAAATCACATGTATATAACACCATGTCAGCTAGAACACAGAAGGAATTCCTAAGAAAAACAAAGACTAGCATTTAACTATGAAGTAAAAAAAACTGCAAAGATGGCAGAACAAAAACTTGCAGAATTATTATTTTATAATAATCGACTTGTAGGTTGCCATGTCTACAACTGTAAGACAAAACTTGGAGAGTGATTCTTTCATAAACACAGATAACAATCCTTCGGTAGATAACCATAGCAACCATGACAGAGCAAAACTTAGAGAGTTACTTTTTCATAACAAAAGAGCCTGTACCCAAGTGTCTCTATTTCGTTGGAAGAGATCTTTCTCATTTAATGTGTAGCCTACCTGCTTGAGCACGGGTAGAAAGTTCACAAGAAGAAAACTTCCACGAAGAAAGGAGAGGGGATGTCCGATCTTTAATGAAGCCATGGTCGAGAATATCCACAAGGTTATGACTATTTTCGATCTCGTCTCAAACGAGCTTTCATGAAGAACCAACAAGTGACTGATCCCAAGCAAATTGAAGTTCTGATTGCCCATGGCAATCATGTGGTGAAAGAACTTGAAGCATTATAATTATATGCTGCGCAAGTATCGAACCCTCAAAAGAAGATACTATAGTGACAACAACTAGACTGATAGCACAATAACCAATGAAAGATAATAAAAGTGAATTTTGTGACTTGCACAGAGAGCATCTGTCTGAGAAGACTGAGATTGCAAAAATATAGCAGCTGCACCAATAACATGGAATTATGAAGAGCAGGTACACGAGATGTTTGGACTTCCCTGAAATAAGTTTAACCAAGTTGTTCTGTTTAGACTCATTTCATTATAATATTCATTTGTTTTCATTTACAGGATGTAATAGTGTCATAAATAATGTATTTCTGATATTGATGCTTAAAAATTACGAAGAGATAGGCAGGGGGGAAAAAAAAGAACTAATTCTATATATAATTTCTTTTAGTAAAATCTTTTTGGTCAATACTACCGTAATTTCATTTCAATGTTAATTTATTCTCTGTATATATATATATATATTTCGTGTTATAATTTCCATGGCCTCGACAAAAGATAATAATCGATGGATGGTAACTACTATGGCAACCACGACAGAACAAACATCTAGCACACCGCTCGGCAACTCGATAACAAGCACATAGTGGCAAATTCCCATACGTTTATGTTCTCATTTAAAACAACGACATGTCTCTCCACATTTTCACTACTTGAATTAAATATTTTAAAATAGTAGTCCATTCATTTTGAAGAAATATATAGTTTACATTAGTATACAAAATTTCATCCCTTCATCTTAAGTAGTTCCTGAGTAAATGGTTCCTTAATTTAGAACAATAAGTTTTTTCAATACTCTTTCTTTCTGTCATTCTTGTATTAAAACAATAAAGATAAGTTGTTTCTGTGACCAGCTCACAACTCACATTTCTTTATCACACGGTGTAAAGGACATTAGCCTGTGTTTAATAGAAATAGAGGAACAAATTATATATTTATATTTATACGCGAAAATACTGTTAACAGCAATACACAGTACTCTTAAGTGTACAATGAGGTAAAATTTCAATTTTCTAAACTAATAGAGGTAGACGTCTGAAATTTTGTAGTTATTGTACTACTAATAAAAAGTGTGTATACTTAATTTCATCTAATTTGTTTAATGACGTATGAATTATTAAGTGTTTCGTAAATTTAAATGCTTTTTTTTAATCGCTATTATTCCTACAAATTTAACATTTGTATAACTCTAAACTCCCCAAAACAAAACTTACTATCCATTGTTTTCATTTCTTTTGTCCCCCTTCTAAAAGAAAACAATTTTTTAATGTCAACTCTAAAAAGAGCCAACAAAATTAGCAAGTCTTGCGACAAAAATAATATTAATTAAAAAATGTAAGACTTAAATAAAATCCTGATAGTAAGTTTGTTACATACATATTAAAGAATTTTGTAAAGGAAAACATTGATGTAGTACAAATTTTGTAGGAGAAATAGCATTTTTAGCTAGGCAAAATGTGCAAAAAACAAAATCGGACAAAAATGCGTTCGAAATTTTAAAAGAATAAACACATGCATATTCTTTTAAAAATGGTCATTGACTCATGCAACTGAAAGGGCATAAGTGGACGAAAATTACACCGAAGCTTCGTTACATTACACAATTTTTTTAATGCTGAAAACTAAATTTGTGTTAACTACTGAAGCTTTCCTGGCGACGTGATAATTCGAAATTTTCTCGGGCTTCCAGCCAGTCCATAAGTTGGTGGATCACCAACTTATGACCTGGCTGGAAGCCCGAGAAAATTTCGAATTAAAATTGTGTTATTTTTTTTACCAAAAATAACAAATTTTCACTTAGGTATACCCTTAATGAAAATATAAGTTTTATAGTTTCCACTGCATAGAGGAAGTACTAAATGTATTATCATTGCTTCAGGTCTAAGGAAGCATCACCGTTACAAACTGCACATTTAATAGAGAGCATAGTACACTGTTAGACTCAGCTCTCATAAAGAAGAGGTAATCTCCGCTTTACTCATAGATTTATAGCCTTGTGGAATTCTAAGTACCGTGTTTTATGATACACGCAGCTTTATTTGTTCTTGGTATTACGGAAAGTCTGTATTACGAACCATATATTGATAAAGAAAGGAATTCTGTGATATCCTCTACGGTGGAATGGTAGCTAATCTGTAGATTAGCAGTTTAATGGTCGTGGGTTCCAATAAAATTTACCAGCATGAGTATATTTGTACTTTATTCCTTGACTATGATAAAGACAAATTCCGAGCGACAAATACAGAATCAGCAGAAAGTATGGGACACTGCTTAATTATTAGATTTATTGAAAAATGTTGTGTGTAAGAGTTGTTTGGAGTAAATCAACAAATTGTGCTTATGTTTTCCACTTTGTACATAATTTTCAAAATTATGTAATTTTTTGACGACACCCTATATTTATTTATTTTTTTCAATTTTTATGTTCTCCAGGTCTTAAAATGTATGAAATCATGAAAATTGTCTGACTTGAGGCTTTCCCGGCGTTTGATATAGAATTACTCTTCTCGGGTTCTCAGCCAGGTGAGTTGGAGATTAGATTCCAAGCTTTCGACGGCTAGCTCTGCCATCTTCTACGGGGGAGAAGATGGCAGAGCTAGCCGTCTTCAGGGAAGAAGATGGCAGAGCTAGCCGTCGAAAGCTTGGAATCTAATCTCCAACTCACCTGGCTGAGAACCCGAGAAGAGTATTCTATGAAAATTGTCATTCAATTACATAATCTATTATCAATATTTATTTATTTAATTATTTATTTATTTATTTATTCATTCATTCATTTATTTATTTAAACTGCTTCATGTAATAGTGTCCGTCACAACATGTAGGTTCATATAAGGAACAAACTTTCAAACTTATCACTTGTCACTCATCAGAACTTGCTAACAATACAGTATGTGTCTGTAATAAACAAACTTTTTCTATTTTAAAATTTGATAAGAATCTATAGCAAAAAAAATTTTTAATATTTCATCAAAGAAAATATTTTGTTCAATGCATAGATATAAGTTTATGGCATCTGAAGTGTGTTTTCCGAAAAAGGACATGTCAAATTTTAAAAGTTTGCTCCTCATACATATACATAATTGTGTATATAGACTTTATATATACTGTATATACTGCTAAAAATTATGGGATCAGTTTGGAAAATTTTACATTCGTTTATGTTGTTGTTTAGTCAACTGTCCGAAGACAGATTGGAACCTCTTAAGTGACGCCAATAAGGTATCAGTTATGAAATAAGTAAGCCAAGAGGTAATGAGATAGGGTGGCCAGTTCCTTTTCCCCCTTATTGCATACATCGCTACCTAATAACATATTTCATTAATCAAACTTAGGATGCATGCAAATTCTTCTTCTGGCACATACCGTCAAGTGAGATGTACCGCCTTATAATTGATATAGACCTACATATCAGCCAGAGCCACAATCAGAGGTTCAAAGACATCTGACTTACAATTTTCTGATCGTGTAAGCGAAGCTTCTAAACACGGGATAAGTCAGAACCAAAGATATGAAAAATTGACAATCTTTAAAATAGTTCCACCAGTTCTCAGTAGGCGACACTACGTTGAAACGAGTAAAAAAGTGTTGGGGAAAAATGATGTGGATTAAGTGTAAATTATTCTCATAATAATTGACAGTATCAGCGCTTTTCCGCTAAACTTAGTACTTTTTTTGCAATCATTAGAAGAGAACAAAAATTTTGAATTCTATAATACTGAAATATTTATGTACTATTGGCGACTCTGACTATTATCTTCGCTCTCTATTCATGGAAGTGATAACTAAAGAAGCCACACTTACATGAACAAATTATGGATTAATATCGATTAGCAGGGGTCAGGTACCTTTGAACGCCAGTGTATAGAGGCGATAAAAGTATTACTTACATTTTGTGAAATGTTATGATAGTACATTATGCAACGAGCCTATAATGATAGTAATTAAGAATCGAGTATGGATATTTATGAAACGAGCGCAAGCGAGTTTCATAATTTTCAAACAAGCTTCTTAATTACCATTATAGGCGAGTTTCATACGACTTTTTATGCTTGACCATATTTCTAACTTGAAATTACCGGTATTCAGATGTATACATTTTATTTGTAGGTATCTGACAAGATCGGAAGTGACCTTGTTCTAGGTCGTGAATTGTGAGATGTGCGCAGACGCGGAAGTATTGATTCTTTCCGAGGAACAATAATGTCATTGACCTTGACATAGTCCCGTTAAACTTATAATATTATAATATTATAACCTTGATTATTGAATTCGACATTGAAAAACGAGATGACAAATTGAATTTATTTGAATATTATTGACAATTAACGCTAATTATTATAGTAACAGAACATAACCTTCTGCGACAGTATTGGATTTCCAGCCTCCGTGACTTTTCGCTAATTCTCTTTCGATTGCATATCCGAGAATAATCGATACTTGCGGTTTTATAACGGTACAAAGCTGACCTGTCATTGGCTGAACAGTTGTAACCTGAGTAGTCATTGGCTGAAAGACCTGACCTTTAATGAGTAGGTGTACTTTAATGAGGTCCATTAAAGGTCTGCTACCAGGTGTATAATTACTACATTTCGGCATGGTCGAGCACAAAATTAATGAAATATTTAATCATTTTTAAATACTTGCAACGTAACTGCCAAAAAAAAACGCATTACAAAAGAACGGAAAATATGAGTGAGATTCACATTTTGTTTTGCTGTGGACGTATGTATATGAATACAGTATAATTATTATTATAATTGTTATATAATACGCATATAAATTCACGATTATAATTCAGATAAACATGAAGAAAATTTACACTTAGAAAGTTATTATTTTTATATTCAAATTGTAAAAAACAATATTTTACACAAACGTTGAGTATTTAACGCCTTTTATACAGCTTCAACTGAACTGATTGTAAGAACAAACTTGGAGAAAGTTTAATTGAAGTACTTGTATTTGTGAAAGTTGACACATAAAATAATTATTTTATG
Organism: Periplaneta americana; assembly: GCF_040183065.1. Classification (NCBI taxonomy): domain Eukaryota; kingdom Metazoa; phylum Arthropoda; class Insecta; order Blattodea; family Blattidae; genus Periplaneta; species Periplaneta americana. Next base: position 139,531,820 of record NC_091123.1, on the reverse strand, counting down.
ACATTAACAATTAATGTTACAAAAATTAAAGTGAAAGTGAAAAATAAAATCAGCAACTAGAAAATATACCGGTGTAACGATAGTATTTAAATGGTACGAGTTGTCTCAACTTAGTAGACTAGCTAATTGGCTGCAAGATGATTGTAATAAAATATGACCGACCGACCCAAAGAGTATAATATGGGGAAGGGTGAGTTTTTTACCGAGGGAAAGGGAAAGGAAGCTTAGAGTTTGATTGGGGTGGGGGACAAAAAAAAGAAAGTCCAAGTATAGGCTTAAATAACACATTAACATTTTCAATATCTCCGTAACCAAGTTAAACCAACCCAGATTAGCCTACCGTCCTTTATATAGGACGCTTTCGTTTCATGGCGAAATTTTAGAAGTACCCCTGTTTCTTTATTATTTCTGTACATGAATTTGGCATCTGTGTTACATGCTTACTTCCCGCAGGCAGTACTTAGTACCTAGTTGTATATAATACATTAATGGTGGTATGTTACAGTTGTATGAACACTAATATATAATAGGAATCACTCTCTTTCAGTATAACAACTTGTCCCACGGCAGGGAACTCGTCCGTGAAGTCTACTGTGGCCCGCTACGGTGCAATATTAGAGTTGGGTTTAGACGGGGAGGGCCCAGGTAAAATAAACGGAGGCCTTGATGCTCAAGGGGCAGATAGATGCATCGCAATGTGAGACCTGTTTTGTTAATTTTGTACATGCATACTACATTTATTTATTTTGTATTTCGCGCATTCATTATGATAATGTGCACTAAGATAATATTTATATCTAGTACTTGTTTCATTATGATCGGTCGATTCATTGCTGAGCTATGTCACATTATTTTTAAATCTGCACATGAAATTTGTCATTCAGTGAAAAATTTTGACATATCAGAGTTACATTAAGTTCAACACGCATCCCATATAACGATGAAGACACATTGCTACTAAACTTTCTCGATCAGTAAGGGTTTGTAAACGATATATCGGTACTGTCTGGCAGCTGAATGAATATATTCTACGACTATTTATTTATTTATTTATTTATTACTTAATAAAAATTGAATAGAATAAAATTAAATATTATTAGATGATACTGTCATTAGAGTTAGACTTTTCAGTACTGTGATTATACAGATATTCAGTTTTGATTATGTAGAGCGGATATACCAAATGCATTTATAATATTATAAACAAAACAGAAACAATAACGGTCCGATCATGGTGAAGGAATGGACACAGAAAACTCGCAAAAGTTATGCTGTATTTCAAATCGAAAGGAAAGAGAAAATCGTGACGGCTTTCATGCCATCTAAACCGAAAAGTATTGTTATTTTTCATGATGTTAACAATGATGATGATGATGTTAATCATGCCTAATCAGTGGTAATTTTTATTACACATTTTCGACAGATTTAATGTTTTATTGCCTATTTATATTGTGAAAAATAGTTGCTTTTGGCGTAGTTTGTCAGTAAATAACACTCAACCAGAAAAAAAAAAAAATCAGTTGAATACAATATTTTGATCACTATATTATGGGAGAAGGAAAGCGAAAAGGGGCCTCTTGTCCCAAATTTAAGGTTTAGAGTTTATGTTACTTTCAAATTCAGCATTAAATTCTGAAAAAATTGATACCAAATTTAGATTTCTAAGTAAAAAATTGAGTGAGTTATGACAGTTTGAATATTTGTTACGGAAATGAGGTGCTTTGAGGAAACAAGCTTTGAAGTTTTACATTGTCACCATCAATATAATTTTACATATTTAAGAAACTTTCAAGGGGTTAGGTACAGCTTACAGCAGTAAATTTGTTGGAAATATTCAACTTTTTTTTTCCTCATTATTGTATTTTGTACAATAACGAAAATTGATATGTGTAAAACATTGTCCTTCTGGTATATGAAAAAAATATATATATTTTTACGATTTAGAAAAAAATATTTTTTTCCAAAATTCATAATGGTGGTAGTTCACTGTACACTGAAGAAGCGTTTCTCTCATAACTCATAAACTTGTTAACTTTTTTATGTTTTTTCTCTTTTATTTTATTGCTGAAACTCATGTTTACAATATCATGCTCTTTCAACTACATTCCTTAATAAATAATATTTTTTTTTATTTTGTGTTAGAAGAAAATACTGATATTTGACCATTTTTAAATGAATTTACTTTTTATCAGACAATCTATCAAAGATAGAGAAGTGATCTTGTACTATATTGTAGATATGGCATGCATAAATATACACAAAAAATGCAGCACAGAATGTTGGATAGTTTTTGAGTTATGAGGGAAACGCTTCATCACTGCACAGTGAACTGAATTTTGAAGAAAAAAAATTTAATAATTTTTTTAAGTCGTAAAAATATTTTTTCATATAGCAGAAGGACAGTGTTTTACACATACTAATTTCCATTATTGTACAAGATACAGTAATGAAGGAAAAAAAATGTTGAATATTTCCAAACTTTTACTGCTGTAAGCTGTACCTAAGCCCTTAAGTCGATATGAGCTTGAACAGGACAAATTAAGCTATAATAATCGACAAAATACCGACTTCGATATTTTCGACCCTAACCATCCATTTTACTTGTACTGAAAATTTTACTTCACCGACAAGAGGTCTCTTTCCGTTTTCCGCCTCACATATTTTAATATGAGTCCATAGGTCAGTACTACCGAACATTTGTTCTGGAACAAAGGAAATGAGTTTTGTTTTGTTAGTTTCATTTTTTTTTCGAGCTGATGATTAAATTCAATTTTCTCCCTTAATTGAAGCGCTGTTTATATCGCCCATGTAAAGTTAATTCAGATCTGTCAATGCAATTGGTACAACAACCTAGTACAGGTTAATCAACTCCTGTATAAAACAGTGAACTAGATAATAGTCTACATTGACTATTTATTGCAAAGCCATGTCCGCAAAATAACATGGAAGTCTGTAAATAATTAGGTTGCAAATGCCCTTTCTTGTATTTTAAAGTAATGGTATACGAGTATAATCAAAGCATAATAAACTAGACAACAGCAAAGCAAATTATGTAGCTCATTACAGATAATCTGCTTTCCAAATAAGGCCCGGTGCAACAGACAACTGGGACGTTAACGTCTCGAGATAAGTTAATTGTGCTGCTCCTTTTGCTGCTTTCGTTTTATACTCCATTCATACTGAGACCTCAATGAGATGCATAACGGATGCCCTTAGTAATAGAGGAAATAGGCGTTGTACATATTGTTCAATTGCGATTGTACTCCTAAGTTTATTATTCTGCATGTTGTGATTTTTCAACATACAGTACGTTCACAAGAGGTCACCTTTACTTTACTTACAGGTCAATTACTCCTTACAGAAGAGAATACTCTGCTATTTAGAAGAAAGTTAAGGTAGTAAACATTAAAAACTTTATTACAGATATTTCGTTTCCTGTTAAAATTTTTTGTATAATTAATAAAAGCTGATTTGCTTTAATAAATAATTAGGTGTAGACTGTAGAGTAATAATTGTTAAAGTTAATATTGAGTAGATGAAGGAAACGGGATTTGAATTATTTTTGTTAAATACATCAGCTAATGTTCGAAGAAAAGAAATAAGTTATGCTCATTTCATAAATAGATAAACTGCATCACGGTAACTACAATCATTGTCAATATCATCATTATCGACCAAAAATTTGAGTCTTATAGTTTCAAAACGTGTCTTATCCACTTTTGATGTTTTTTCACAAATCAAGAACAATTTTTTTTTTCCATTTCTTAATGTTAAAATAAGAATTTCTTCATCCTTTGAAATAAATATTTTATAGTATATAGGTCAGGAATAGAAAGAAGCTCATTAGGTTACTCTGTTCAGTAAAATTTTTATTCAAATGTTAATATTGGAGAAGGCAAGTTTTGGAACTATACCTAGGAGAAGGCAAGTTTTGGAAACAACTTACTGGATAAGGCATGATTTGGAAAAACATAAAAATCTTCAATGTAAATTAAATTTTGTATTACAAGACTTCAAATCAAAGTTATACATTGTTAAAGAAGTGGTTTAATGTCAATAATTAGTAACAAACTGAAAGCTTACTAAAAAGCTCAAAATAATCTCATAATTAGCACAATTGATGAAAAATGTAACATTTCAAAGATACATTAAAGGTGATATATTAGTTATATGAACACTTTATAAGTTTGTTGAAGATGTTATTCAGACATGTTTCGGAGAATGCTTCTCCATCTTCAGTGACAAATTACATGTGGTTCAGATGTTGGAACTGTGTTCTTGTTTGGCTTAAAGTAGAATCTATTTTAAGCCAAGCAAGCACACAGTTCGAACATCTGAACCACTTCGTCGATGTAATTTGTCACTGAAGATGGAGAAGCATTCTCCGAAACATGTCTGAATAACATCTTCAACAAACTTATAAAGTGTTCATATAAGTGTAATATATCACCTTTAATGTATTTTATCGATTTCCTGAACACTGTAGTATGCCCAAATATCTGTATTTTATCTAACATTTTTAGTGTAACACGAAGTTCATAAAGCCTCTACTAGATGCTGCTCAAGCCAAAACGTAAGCGTGCTACCATCTGCCGAGTACTGCGTAACTTACCAGTACTTCTCAGATAATAAACGACGAGCGCATCCAATAAGCTACTGAATCATATCCTTAATTTTTTTATTTTAGTAGGTTATTTTACGACGCTTTATCAACATCTTAGGTTATTTAGCGTCTGAATGAGATGAAGGTGATAATGCCGGTGAAATGAGTCCGGGGTCCAGCACCGAAAGTTACCCAGCATTTGCTCATATAGTGTTGAGGGAAAACCCCGGAAGAAACCTCAACCAGTAACTTGCCCCGACCGGGAATCTAACCCGGGCCACCTGGTTTCGCGGCTAGACGTGCTATCCACTACTCCACAGGTGTGGACATCATATCCTTAATAACTAAAATCATACATAATAAAATATTATTACACAATGAAAATAAATTCCTAATAATAAAAATATCAATAGAATACAGAATAATAAGATCTGTTTTATTTGTACTTATAATTGTTAAGAAGGATATCTTTTTCATTTTTATGACAGTTTTTATTGTCCTACAGCAACTTTCCTATTACTTCAATTCTGTTAACGTTTCTTTCACATTTACTCAAAGTTTGCTTTAATTTCTAATTTACATTTTTATTAAACTATTCTGCATTTTAACTGTCATGACATTAATATAAGTATTTATTTATTTATTTATTTATTTTGTATAATTTTGATTAATTTACGTAACTAAACACAGTTTATTATTCTCAACCATTTATAAAAAAAAAAGAACATTGCATGTGTCTACAGAGATTGCTGGTGCAACAATTGCATTGAGTGAGCGTCCTGTTTCATCACAGACGAATAAATGGAGGAATACAGACATTTGTAATCATGTTTAGCAACTCCAGGTATAGCGAGAAGAGTAGATATTGGTCGTTCCACTTGTCAACTGTATTACATACCGTCAGTGGATGAACAAGTTCAGTAACGCATTTCACCTTCCTACCCATCATCACCTGCTACACAATGACAGAGGTGTCCTTTTAATCAAATAAGTCACGCTATCGGTCTCTTTGCTGTAATGATGTGTACCTACATCCTACTCGAAATCTCTCTGTCGCGGAAGACTGCCGGTCTTCTTGTATATCAGGGGTGAAGCAACACGAGGAAGAGACGAAGCACGACGGAACAGCAACAGGGAAGGATCGCCGAATATCGTAAAAACCTGGGCAGAGAGTGAGGGCAGGTGGCGCCAGTAATCGAAAGAGAAGAGATCCGAGTAAGCTCGCCCTGGATTACAGAAGGCGAAATGCGAAAGCCAAGGCTCTGATTTTCAGAAGGCTTTAATTTGGAAAACCCGGAAATTTATGTGAGAGGAAAGATGTAGTTTCGTGGCTCATTTCTTTCAGGGCTCATCCCATTTATCTTAGAGCCTTAGGAAAATCACAGATTTCAACTGTATTATATTTGTCTCTATTGTAGATGTTGACTGTCCGGTCCGCAACTGCTGTCTTCCGTTGCATTTTAGAAATGGATGGGCCGCAGACCTGCATTCATTGGTACCATCGCGTCTCTCCTCCGGATCAGGTCGCTGTACTTCTGCCCCTCCCCCCCCCGTATGTTGTAGCTAATCATTTACGTCCATTTTCGGCTTACCCACTGGAAATTTCTAGCGCTCCTTCACTGGGGCGGCGAAACCCGAAGTGAGACAAGTGGCCAAGAGGCTTGGAGCTCACATATTCAGTTTTTCACAGCCCCAACTCCCCCCTTGCAAGGACGTGTTTTCACGTACCTTTATAGCTTCTCCTCCCACTTCCCCCCCCCTCATTCATTCACCTGCATTCACTTCTCCAGACATTGGTGACGGCTCAGAATTAATGATTATTCACGTCGAACTCGGGCTCTAACAGAATCTAATCGTCCCCTTCTACAGATCAATGGAATCATCAAAGAGCCAATTGGCTGGTCTCCTCATCTGAAAAAAAAAATCACCAAAGAGCCAATTGGCTATTACCGTTAAGATGTTTAATTCCTGCGCATTCGAATCTTCAAACAGCCAAATTGGCTATTATCTTTTCGTTTCCTAGACTTCTACCACTTCTCCTCCTAGTTGGTACCATCGCGTTTCTAACTCCTCTGGGTCAGCTCGCTGTACTTCTCTCCCTTCCCCCCGTATGCTGTAGCCCAGATCACATAGGCTAAAATCGGTTTCACTTTGACGAGAACAACCGCCAGGATCGCCACCCGTCAGCCGTAAACGAACACGAGATGGTAGTACAGTCGCTAATGCAATTCAAATGGGAGTTATGACGTGACTCCTTATGTAACAACTAGATGGCAGCATAGTAAACCTGACAAAAGTTGTTACCGTCAAAACCTATAACGCAGAGCAATCTGGGTATATATGATCTAGGGTTGTAGCTAATCAGTTACGTCCATTTTCGGCTTTCCCCCTCGAAATTTTCTAGCGCTCCTTCACTGGAGCAGCAAAACCCGAAGTGAGACAAGTGGCCAACAGCCTTGGAGCTCACATATTCAGTTTTTCATAGCCCCAATTCCCTTGCAAGGATGTGTTTTCACGTACCTTTAAAGTTTCTCCTCCCATTTCCCCTCTCATTCATTCATTCACCTACATCTCTCTCAAGACACAAGTTTCGGCTCTTCCGAATTAAGGACTTCGAAGGCTTTCACATATTGCCTTCGGTACTTGGGGTGAGTTTACTCGAATGTCACTCGCACAGAGCAAGGGTTGAATCCCTTCTCTTGCGACGACTGCGGCAGTTCCATTCAATGTGCAAGCTTTAACGTCTTTCAACAATCCTGTCCTGAAGTTCTTCTATCATGCTTCTTCCCCCCCCCTCCCTCATGTAGTAGCTGTTATATTGTGTCCATTTTTTTGGCTTCCCTTCAAAATTCTCTAAGTTCCTTTATTGGAACGGCGAAATTCTGAGTGAGACAAGTGGACAATAGGATTGGAGCTAACATATTCAGTTCTTCTCAGCCTTAAACTCTCTTGCAAGGACGCGTTTTCGCTTACCTTTTAAATGTTTTACCTCTCATTACTCCATTGACATTTTTCTCTGTTTATCTTAATGTATACTGTCGCATAAGATTTTTTCGCATCAAATAAATCATGACTGTCAGCAAAAAATAAAAAATAACAATTTGTCAAAATCTGTGCAATAATAATAATAATAATAATAATAATAATAATAATAATAATAATAATAGTAATAATAATAATAATAATATTTCTTACTGCCTAAGGGACATAAATAAAATCTAGGATATAATATAAACAGATAAAACTTTAGCTAAACCCTGATCGTGTTCAGTGACGGATTTCTGAATTTAAATTAAGAAGTATATAATACAAATTTGTCTTATGTCTACTACACAATAAGAATATATAAATCTAAATTTACAATTTTTCATTATTTATAGAATCCATTCATATATTTTTTTATTCAATACTAGAACTATTAGAATTGACAAGATTAGGATATTTAAATATAAATTTGTTATTTATTCTTGGGCCTAAATTACTACTATGGTTAAATATTGCAGCAGTGTCGCATTTTGGTTCAAACAATCTTGAAGAATCCATATATTTTGTTTCATACCTATGAGAATGCAATTCAAAATTATTTAAATTTTTATGTACGAATTTTATTAATGCAATATAACAAATTTGTCTTGTTTTAAGAACAATAACGTCTAAAAACAATTTTTGAGTTGGAAAACCAATAGTTTTATGAAAACATATTTTAATTATTTTCTTCTGTAATAAATAAAATTGGTTTTAAATAGGTTACCCCATCCTATATTTTCATACATAATTATCGATTGAAATATATTATTTTACGTAATTTGTTACAAAGGTAATTAATGTGTTGATTCCATTTTAAATTACTGTCGAAAATTATGCCTAAACATTTAACTTTAGAGGACTCCTTAATAATCGGACATTTACATTGTAGTCCCCACCTGTGGAATAACGGTTAGCGCGTCTGGCCGTGAAACCAGGTGGCCCGGGTTCGATTCCCTGTCGGGAAAAGTTACCTGGTTGAGATTTTTTCCGGGATTTTCCCTCAACCCAATATGAGCAAATGCTGAGTAACTTCCGGTGCTGAACCCCGGCATTATCACCTTCATCTCATTCAGACGCTAAATAAACTAAGCTGTTGATAAAGCGTCGCAAAATAACCTACTAAAATAAAGAAATATATATATTGTATGAGGCAACAATGAGAGTTATGTAATTTAATACTTAATGTAGATATAGGAGGTTTGTTACATTTTTTAGATAATGAGAATGGAATAATTATTATCGTTTTATTTTCGTTGATAGAAAGATAATTTATGTCAAACCATTTTTTTTATTAATTTAAGTCCATTATTTGAATTATTATATTTATTATGCCAGGTTATTCCACCAAAAAGTAACACTGTGTCATCTGCATAAGAATAATGAACACCATTGTATTGTTGTAAGTCAATTTTTAATGAATCATTAATATAATTATATTAAAAATAAAATAGGGCCAAGAACTGTCCCTTGTGGACCGAAGATTCCCACGTTTTCCATCCCTGATCTACAAAGTCATCAGTGTGTGTCTAGTTTCCTCTATGCATGGACAGTGTCATCCATTATTAGTCCGCAAGGTCTCTCTTTGTAGTCCGCGGACTGGTCTCGAAATGCATATCCCTGCTTCACTCCTTTCCCCACTTGTAAATGATAACGTTTGGAATTGAAAGATTGAAGGCGGGTGAAGCACAATTCGGCGCATGTACATAGAGTACTTGATGCATGCCTGCTATGTTTCCGCTATATGAATCATTAATCTTCATAATGATTGAACCTCCTCTGCGGCATAAATGGTATCGTACAACTTCAGCACACCTATAGTACAGATGGGATAAACTGTTCTTTTTAAGAAACAGTTTCGACTGTAACTGTTTCATGAACGAAGCTGTTCCAAAATAACAGTTTCAAAGAAACAGTTTCAAATGTTTACAACATGAGTGCCTACTGTTTTAACCTCTAATCTGCTTCGGGAACATGTTTCAAAGGCCTTCAATCGTCCCTAAATCAGCTGTTCAGTGTATTATGACAATGAAAGTCATTTTTCGTAGGTTAATGTTAAGAATACAGTAAATAACTACAATTCAAAATAAATCGATTTTAGTAAAAATAACGCATATAGCCCAAGGAGAGATTAATAACGATGACATTAGCCGATGATATTTTTCGCCATATATATTTAACACTATGTTAGGGCAACATGAACATATTCTCCATCAATGGACAGCTAATAATTAATATCAGATTTATTATGTCTTAGGGAATTTGATTCGTACAATTAAATTTCGCGATCCTACATAGGCTACTGTTGCACGAAGGCCGTGTAGAACATGGATAATGTTATATCTACTTTCGATTAAAGGTTAATGATGGCGCTACACGTGACTTTTGCAGACAACAAAGAAGGGGAAATCTGTTTAGAAATTGAACTGTTTATCTCTTGGAACCATATGGAACGTTGAAGTGATCACTGGACTAGTGTAACACTCTGGAACAGTTGGAACAGGTTATATGACGAAATTGTTTCGTATCGAAACAGTTCCAATTGTGAAACAGTTTCATATAAACTGTTCCGGCTTTTTTGCCCATCTCTAACCTACTATAGATTCGAATTCAGGCATTAAGCTGGAGGCTCGCTTCTCGTCCATAGGGACAGAGTATGCCATGCTGTCTTGTGGTACGTCTTATGTTATTTTAAGTTGAAACGATGACCTTGTGCCATGCTCACCACATGAAGCAGGTCTGACACTTGTTAATTTGTATTTTCCGTCCTATTTGCTGATCTAGCGGATATCATGCTAACCATCGAATATGAGGTTCGCGGGTTTAAAACTAGCCAAGGGCGATAAAATTCTTATCATGACTTCCTTTGGGAAGAAAGTGAAGATCAGAAACCGAGGCCGTAGATTACGACAAAAAAAATCAGTCGTTCGCCACAGTGGCTGTGAGGTAGCGTACACGCTGTCCATTCAAGCAGTCCATATTTTGATTCCCGGCAAGGGCTATGGAAGAAATGTATTTTCCGTCAACGGAAGTGGATGGTTGTCCATTGTCTTGTGATTGTCGTGTGATGTCTCTGAGGTGCCTCTGCGTTGTGCCAATCCCACAACTGGGAGTCCCGCAATGTGTCGATGTCTAGTGTTGATTCAGAGATAATGCTTTGCCTCCCCTATACCGTAAGTCAGTACTTCAGAAGAGGTAAAACGGAGGAAGGAAGAAAAATGAAAAAAAGGAGGAAAGAAATAAAGAATGGAAAAATGAAATGAAGAAAAAAGAAAAGAAAGGAAGAAAGAAAGACAGAAAGAAAGGATGGAAGAAAGAAAGTAGGAAACAAAGGAAGGAAGAAAGAAAGTAGGAAACAAAGGAATAAAGAAAAGAAGAAAGGAAGAAAGAAAGGAAGGAAGAAAGAATGGAAAAAAAGAAATGAAGAAAAAAGAAAAGAAATGAAGAAAAAAGAAAGGAAGAAAGAAAGACAGAAAGGAACGATGGAAGAAAGAAAGTAGGAAAGAAAGGAAGAAAGAAAGAAAAAAGAAATTATGGAAGAAAGAAAGAAAGCAGGGAAGAATAAAGAAAGAAAGGAAGAAAGATAGAAAGAAAGGAACAAATGATAAAAGAAAAGAAGGAAGAAAGAAAGGAAGGAAGACAGGAAAAAAGAAATTATGGAAGAAAGAAAGGAAAGAATAAAGAAAGAACAAAAGAAAGGCAGACAGAAAGAAAGAAAGAAGGAAAGAAAGAAAGAAAGAAGGAAAGAAAGGAACAAAGGATGAAAGAAAAGAAGGAAGAAAGAAAGGAAGGAAGGAAGAAAGGAAAAAAGAAATTATGGAAGAAAGAAAGGAAAGAATAAAGAAAGAAAGAAAGAAAGGCAGACAGAAAGAAAGAAAGAAAGAAAGGCAGACAGAAAGAAAGAAAGTAACAAAGGATAAAAGAAAAGAAGGAAGAAAGAAAGGAAGGAAGAAAGGAAAAAAGAAATTATGGAAGAAAGAATAAAGAAAGAAAGAAAGAACGAAAGAAAGAACGAAAGAAAGAAAGAAAGAAAGAAAGAAAGACAGACAGACAGAAAGAAAGAAGAAGGAAAGAAAGTAAGAAAGAAACAAAGAAACAAAGGATGAAAGAAAAGAAGGAAGAAAGAAAGGAAAAAAAATTATGGAAGGAAGAAAGAAAGAGTCAGCCCCTGTAAGGGGTCCATCCGTAATATTTTCCTACCGCATCTCGCGCACGTTGAATTTCGACGCCGAATAGCTTCTGCAGTAGAAAGTGTCGTTAAATGGAATACTACTCCTTCCATTCTACTTAAAGAAATCGGATATAGTACAATGTGCATACAGAACTTTTATATTTCGTCTATAGACCCAACTGATTATAAGCCATGTCAAACACGTGTGTTCCTAGAGTCTGACAATAGGGCTACTCAAAATGCAGCTTTTAAGCTCCTTTTGGAAGCTGTTTTGTGCCTTGAAGTTCACATAGGAAGCAATTTTTTTGTGCTGAACCTTTTTTTTTTAATAGGACATTTCAAGGGGGGTTTCACATAATTTTAGGATATTCTCTTGTTAGGAATTTACCAAACACGTTTCGTCTTCAAAGAACCTCTCCTCCATTTTTTTTTTACCTTCCAACTGATATATGGCCTCTTGAAAGAACTTTGTGTATCTGCTCTCCGACATCCTCACTATTTGACCTTTGATCCAGCTAACTTACATCTGTAACTTTAATAATAATGCAAATAGTGAGGAAAATATAGAATTCCAAATAGCAGTTTTTTTTTTTTCTGAAACATAGCGATTTATTTTATTTTTGAAATCGGCATATGAAAATTTAAAGGTATGCTTTATATGATGGTGTATCATATTATAAATTTAGTAGACTAAGAAAAATAATAGAACATATCGTCATAATAGCCATCTTTCAATTTCGATTTCTGTAAATTTAAAGAATGACGTGAATGTGTTAGGAGAAAATCCACAAACGATTAGGGAAAACACGGAAATTCTACTTGAAGCAAGTAAAGGGATAGGTTTGGAAGTAAATTCCGAAAAGACTAAGTATATGATTATGTCTCGTGACCAGAATATTGTACGAAATGGAACTTTAAAAATTGGAGATTTATCCTTCGAAGAGGTCGGAAAATTCAAATATCTTGGAACAACAGTAACAAATATTTTATTTTAGTTGGTTATTTAACGACGCTGTATCAACTACTAGGTTATTTAGCGTCGATGAGATTGGTGATAGCGAGATGAGGACGAGGATTCGCCGTAGATTGCCTTGCATTCACATTACTGTTGGGGAAAATCTCGGAAAAAGTCCAACCAGGTAATCAGCCCAAGCGGGGATCAAACCCGCGCCAAACGCAACTTCAGACCGGCAGGCAAGCGCCTTAACCGACTGAGCCACGCCGGTGGCTAGTAACAAATATAAATGACACTCGGGAGGAAATTAAACGCAGAATAAATATGGAAAATGCCTGTTATTATTCGGCTGAGAAGCTTTTGTCATCTAGTCTGCTGTCAAAAAATCTGAAATTTAGAATTTATAAAACAGTTATATTACCGGTTGTTCTGTATGAATGTGAAACTTGGACACTCACTTTGAGGGAGGAACAGAGATTAAGGGTATTTGAGAATAAGGTTCTTAGGAAAATATTTGGGGCTAAGAGGGATGAAGTTACAGGAGAATGGAGAAAGTTACACAACGCACAACTGCACGCATTGTATCCTTCACCTGACATAATTAGGAACATTAAATCCAGACGTTTTAGATGGGCAGGGCATGTAGCACGTATGGGCGAATCCAGAAATGCATATAGAGTGTTAGTTGGGAGGCCGGAGAGAATAAGACCTTTGGGGAGGCCGAGACGTAGATGGGAGGATAATATTAAAATGAATTTGAGGGAGGTGGGATATGATGGTAGGGACTGGATTAATCTTGCTCAGAATAGGGACCTATGGCGGACTTATGTGAGGGCGGCAATGAACCTCCGGGTTCCATAAAAGCCATAAGTAAGTAAGTATAAATTTAAAGAACTAGAAGTAATGGTTAGGGCTTATTCTATTACACCACGAAGGAAAAGTTTTGTTTGCACATTACTGTCAAAACCACAAATTAAAAGTTGGATTTCGAATGGAGAATTCGCCCATGAGCCTGTTTACCAAGCTTTAAAAAAATTTTAACGGCAGTTTTCATAGCATATTCCTCTTGTTCTTAGAGCCAGCTGAGATCGTGGATGTGGTTGTTAAAACGATCTTGAGGGTCAGGTTTATAGCTGTCGTGACTTTGAGAATGGATCCCGTTGACCGACGTCGTTCATTACTTTCCTGCATTCGTCTCGGATACTTTTAGCAGTAAGATTTATAAATTTGAGCAGTCTTTGTTCCCCAATGATTCACATTCAATTAAAGTAACAAAATCTAAATTAGTACGGAAAGTCACGGATTCTTTACAATATCAAGGCTTTCGTACTTTTATACCTATACCTACTATTCGGCAGAGGTTTATGGGTTACAAGGCGACTGAAAGCGATAGGTTTCTCTCTCCGTCTCCCTCTACCTCATTTCCTCCTTTTTTTCTTCTTCTCTTTCTCATCATTCCTCTAGTCCAGCGGTTCTCAATCTATGGTACGCACTGCTGAGTGGTACTTAAAATTCGAAATAAAATTATAAATTATCATGGAAAACAAAAATATATAGGGAAGAATAGCCATCGATGAACCGTTTCAATGTACCGTTGCCATATTCTTGGTCATATGACTGCGTATGCGTGAAACGTCACCTCAAGGCTTTCCCCTCGTGTATGTCACTCCTGAGTTGTCTTTGGTGGCGGCAGCAAACACGTGGGCTGAACAAGAAGCTCAGATACGTTTTTGTTATTTTTACTGTAATTTTGAAGTAACTTTAAGTACAGAGCACATTGGCTTAATGACATTAAGTTATGAAATGACATATATAGCTGGAAGCAGTGTTCTGTCTGCTTCCTTTTTAGCTGTATATTCATACATTTTGTATAAGCTCTTCAGCGCTCTTGAAGTGTGATCATAAAATGGCGAAGTCGCTATGGACGGACCAGCTGGAGTTCCCATGAATGGACTGCATCTTAAAATAGATCATTCATGGAAAGGAATTCCTTTCAGGAAGAAATAAAAATCAAGACTACCTAATTTTGTTTCATGTGTGAAGAAATCATCGAGGAAAATATGATTCAGTGTATGTCTTGCAGGAAATGGGTACATGAAGCTTGTGCAAATGTTAGGCGGAGTCAAAAGAAATATTTTGTTTGGCATGTGTGTCTTGAAAAGGAAGAACTTTTTATCTAGAGTATAAGAATAATCTCAGACTCCAGAAATAATTTTATATGTAAAATCATCATTATGTTGCTGCCTTGTAATTTAAAGTTATATCCTAACATTTTTAACTACTGTATTAGTTAATTTTAAATAGCCTAAAACTTTGAAATATTGAAATGACAAGTACTGTGTTTTTCATGATTTTCAGTTTCAACATACGATTACAATTGGGTTGAAAGTAAATTCAACAGCCATTAATCGAATCTATGTGTCTGCATTGTTATGATTTATTTGTTGACATTATTTAGGGGTATTTTTTAAATTTTTCTTTTAGTCCATTCATGGGAACATGGCGGTCCTTTCATGGAACCCTGTCGCCTGCATTGAACCAATAGTCGAATTTTAAATGAGGTAATCTTTAAACAGATATAAATAGAATGTAGCCATAAAACTTTGTCATACTTTTAAGTTATTAGTAATGTAATTGTTCAAGCCTATGAACAGGATTTTAAGGCACTGCCTTTGTTAGATAAAATAAGAAATCTTTAGCTGGTCCATTGATGGCTACTTTCTCCTATATTCTATATTTTATAGAACACTCCATAGAATAAATTCAAAGAATAACTGTTTCTTAATCAAACTTCTACTTAGAAGTGCAAGTGTAGTAATTGGCCCAGATAACATTAAATTTAATGAAGAATTAAACAACATTTTTATGAACTCTCATTAATCCGGCACTCTTGCTAAACTGGCAGTCCTCTGTGCAAGGAATGAACGGATTAGCAAGCGTCTACTGTGTTTAGAGGGATATAGAGTTTTGTATGTCATGTACATGGGTGGGCAACTCGTGCTCTCAAAGTGTGAACACAACCTCAGTGCAGGTAGAACGGACTCTATATTAGCTGTAGTGCATGTATGCCGTTCTTGCACGACACAAGTTTACTCGCTTCTTCAGTAAGTGGCGGCTTGTTTTAAGTGAAAAACAATATAATACCCAGATCATTTCCCTTCATTGATGAGTCGAAAGAGAAAGATTCTTTTTATTAAGAAGGGAGGTAAAGCTTGTATTATGTTCTATTACACTTTCTTACACACGACATTTTATGTTAAAAATAATAAACACAGTGAAGGTTTTAATAAAGAAATATTGTCTAGATATGCTTTAGAATATCTAAAGGTAAAAATTGGATATCAACAAGGTGAGACTGATATCAAATATCGTTAGCACATTGTGCGTGCGAGTTACAGAAGTCCATGACATATGATCGACTAGCTAAGAGCATTTATGGATAAATTTGAAATGTGGCAGTATCATGTAGAACATAGACAACTTCACTTTCTTTGGCTATAAACTAGCTTGAAGAGTGATAATAAAATCTTCTTATCAAATATAAGACCCTACTGCAAGACCTACAGCAGAATTCACTGCTAAGTTTGGAGAAACAGTGACAATTGACAAGGGATCGAGATTTTTCTGAAATCCTTTTGGTTTACATCCGATAGAATATTCTGAAGGTTTATAGCTTGAATTGATAAATCTACAGAACAGCACGCCATTCAAATTCCATCGAAATCAGGAATCGAACCGTTCGTAATGCTGCCTAAGTCAGAATTTCCAAATATACTCTTTGCTTCCACATTATGTGCTTGAATCAGAGTTTAATACAAGAAAGAAGTGTAAGAGCTCTCAATATACAGAAAGAGCTTAGAAGTAAGTTTATTTCCTCTGCCGTGACATGTACAAAATATTTCCTTGAATTTGTGATTATTTGCGAACACAGACTATTACCTTTCTGAGAAAAGAGGAATACTCTTTAATGTATAAACACTTGTAAATTCTCGCGTTCTATGTTTCAAAAAAATAAGACATATAATAAGAAATATTAACAAATAGTGTAATAATAAATAAGTGTTGCAGCTATATTTGTTGTAGCTTTAAAAGGCTATATTCAGTTTGTCTCTCCAGTACTAAACTAATTTACAAAGATAGGAAATAATATAATTTTGTTATGTGTGCTTAGGTACAGTCTCTCTAAAATTACTATAATTGTTATACAATGCGTCATTCTGAAATACAAATCATGGAGTAGAATCACGACCACCTGCATGAGCCGCCAGAACGCACCATGGCAGTGAACTGCTTTTGCAGCGAAACTACAAACAACTTGCAACTGTTACGGATGGCTTCGTCTGTCTTTCTCCCTTCCAAGGTTTTTTTAGCACTTTGTGAGCACGAGTTGCCCATCCCTGGTCATGTAGAACATCATAGCACCTCCATCCATATTATAACTTGAATTTAAAAAAAAATAACGTATCACTTTTATCCACTTGCTCCTTGACTCGACACAATTAGCCTATTAAATAAGATAATTTTCTAGAATTCCTTCATATAATTTAATGTATAATGAAAAAAATTGATGGTCTATTACACTTTTGTAAGAATACTTAAGAAGAATTACTTCAGAAATGAAAATATGTACCAAATTCAGAAATTTATTGGTTTAAAAAAGTTAATTAAAGGAGTAACTTATATAGATTAGCGAGCTGTTCATGTGTCCAAGTCTGCGCTCAGACATGAATTCGAATACTGCTTACGTTATTTGGTTGGGCTTTCTTGAGGTTTTTTCTAACTGTAAGGCAAATGTCAGGTAGTTTCATGCGAATCCTCGAACTCATTTCCCCGAATACCATCTTACAATTAGAAATTACACCGATGTTCGACAACCGTACAAGTCATACAGAATCGTCAAACCATTCGGCTAAAGTATACGCAATAAATAACATTTAATAATAGGGTAAACTAGGGTCTGTTGGACAGTCGGGCATGTTGGACACTCTGTACTTTAACGTGTTACCTCGCCATTTGTGGGCACCACATTCTGCTAGAAGTCAATGACGGAAGTAGGCACGAGTGGGGCTACTTCCGTCATTGACTTCTAGCAGAATGTGGTGCCCACAAGTGGCGAGGTAACACGTTAAAGTACAGAGTGTCCAACATGCCCGACTGTCCAACAGACCCTAGTTTACCCTACGTCTGTTGCAGTAGCGTCTGTAGAAATATTTATTCATTAGAATTTAAATAGATATAGGCCTGAATTACGTTTTAATCTGTCGAGAGAGATTCTATCTGCTGAAGATGATTTGACTTAGGTAGTTATATTATTCAACTATTTGAGATAATTTCAATATCTCCAATAGAAGAAGTATGAAATGAAATTTTGTACACTCTAATTATAAACTATAGAAATAATTATCTAATACTTTCTTACTTACTGGCTTTTAAAGAACCTGGAGGTTCATTGCTGCCCTCACATAAGCCCGCCATTGGTCCCTATCCTGAGCAAGATTAATCCATTCTCTATCATCATATCCCACCTCCCTCAAATCCATTTTAATATTATCTTCCCACCTACCTCTCGGCCTCCCTAAAGGTCTTTTTCCCTCCGATCTCCCAACTAACACTCTATATGCATTTCTGGATTCGCCCATACGTGCTACATGCCCTGCCCATCTCAAACGTCTGGATTTAATGTTCCTAATTATGTCAGGTGAAGAATACAATGTGTGCAGTTCTGTGTTGTGTAACTTTCTCCATTCTCCTGTAACTTCATCCCTCTTAGAATTATCTAATATCTTTACGTTATTTCTGTCAAGTGCCTCGAATGTTGTCTCGGTCATGCTGACTTCGGTTTAACCTAAAATTCCATTTTGTCCCATTTTTAATTCAATGGATTTCTAATGTAATTCAAACGATTCTATTTGTGTGGAGATGACATCAATACCATACAAAAAGTAATTAGTCTACACATATGAGTCCAAAGGTCATAGGAATTACTTCATTCGCTGTTCGGTGTTTACCGAATTGAATTAGTCACCGGATGTTTTGAACGGTAGTATATGGCAAAAGAAGTATTTTAAACGAATAAACAGAAGTTAGCACGCACCGTACGGACAGCAACAGCATGTTACGTCGAATTTTATAAATCTGTTAATTAATTTCAATGCCGTGCCTTCTATCTAAGAGGCCCGGGATCGATGACAGGTCTAAAGATAGAATTTGCCGTGCAAAAAACAGATATTGTAGAGAGTTTTATCCCGGGTACTTCCGTTTCCCTCTTTCATTCTCCTAACACTATTCCACCTCCTCCTCATTTCATCTATTACCTGCGATAGTTAAAAATAGGCTGGGATGGAGACTTAGGGGTAGTAGGTAAGATTTTCCGATGCTGATACAGGATTTAAGAACTTGGGACTGCAGGTACTGAGGTTTATTAGGTACTCGCCTAGAGATGGGACTTGGCTCTGTCAGGGTTGAGGTAGGATGGCCCGCCTGTTAGATCGGATTCACGAATGCTACCCAAACTGAACAAGTCATGGTATAGAACATGCACAATCGGCTAATGTGAGTCTTAGGTTCATGGATCCAGTCCTGGCCAAGTCTTCAACAAAGTCAGCCAGACATTTAGTTTTAATTATTAGGTTCATGCATAAATTAATTTTTATTAAACACAGATTTATTTTACATCAACAACATAATTAATCTAATCAATAAACTCCCCAGCAGTATTGATGACTGATTTCCAACCTTTTGGCAATTTTTCGACTCCACACCTGAAGAAATCCGGTGGTTTGGATTGAAATTGTGAAGTCAATCGAATCGCTTAAGTCAAGAACTGCCCAAGTGACATTTTTTGCGAAAACGAGTTAATGACACCATGCTGTTGTATGTGTGAAAGGGCATTACACTAATGGAAGAAACGACCAAATTCATCACATCTACGTACTTAAATG